>NC_071409.1:27950955-28160375 GCF_017976375.1 Cuculus canorus | reverse complement strand
GATGGACCTGGCCGCGAACGAGAAAGCCGTGCACGCTGATTTCTTCAACGGTAAGGGCCGCGTTGGGGCTGGGGGCGCGGGACCGCCTGGCGGGACAGGAGCGCCCTAGGCGGCGGGAACTGAGGGTGTCACAGCCACCCGTGCGCTGTGTCTCTCTGGTCCCCTGTCTGTGGTGCTTGGCGGTCGCTAACGCTGTACCCAACCGCACGCATCGTCAGCGCTGCTGTTAGGGCGCCTCAGTGCTCAGGGAATGGGGTGGGACGCCGTGCGGTGTTTCTTCTCTCCGGGAGGCTTTAGATGGATTCGAATATTAATCGCTACAATGAAAAATACCTTGGGCTGTTTGCATGACAAATAGCTTATATTAAACAATGCAAATACACCTGAAAAAGCAGACAGAACATTACAAATTGGTTTTGGATGTTACTGCTTCATAGCTAATTCTTTAGTCTCTTAAAGTATGCATGTGTATATATCCAAAGCAAAAGAAAACCTTGTTTTTAAAATGCTTTCTGCATTTGGAATTCAACTGTATATATGTACAATTACATGCATCTGCTTTTGAGGAAGAGAATGGCTATGTGTTTGGGCAGTTAGGGGTAGAATGTGCACCACCTTACATTTGGTTACAGAGGTGGGGGTTTTAATGCTTCTTAAGTATTGTATTTAGACATTTCAACTGTGAATTTCAGATACGTTATTAAATCTGGTCGCCGTGGTGGCATCGATGTCACAAAATGGTATTAATTCTGAAATAAAGTAGGTTTCTCACGTTGGTGAAGATGTAGAATGTATGAGAAAAAGGAAGTTTAGCTACTGTATGCTTTCAACAGCTGTAAGGGACGTAGGTCTTTGTTGGAGCTATCATGTTCAGGAGTAAGTATTCCCATAAAGTTCTGTCGCGCTGCTATATTGTATTCCGTTTGTAGTTTAGGACTCTTCTAAATGAGGATTAATCCTCAATTTGTTGTATGACGCTTGTATACTGCCGCACAGCAGAATAAAGGCTTGGTTTCAGTTAGCTTGTTAGTTTCTCCTCAGTATACAAAGATACAAAGCCAAATGGTTAAGAGCCCTTTCAAAAGTTGGCTGAGATGGCTGGGTCTGGCTGGCCACACTTCCTTAGTCTGAGTGAGATGAGTTTTCTGAGGGAGAAATGCTATTAGTATTGTCACAGCAATGCAGCATCCTTTAAGGAAGGGATTTTTTAACAGTAAATCACAAATGCAATTGTCACTTTTCAAAATGTATAAGCATGTGCCCTGGATACTATAAGGTAAAGGCAGAGTTCTACAGGAGCGTCTGTATCTGAGACTTGCTGCAATGCGTAAAGCTTGTACCTGCTTAGTTCTGGAGTCTGGGAATTGTAATTGATCCACTATGAATGAGATAGATACTTAATGTGTTTATAAAAGCTCCACCTTTGACGCTTTACTTGCAGTCATTAAAATTAATCACCAAAGCTTGTGTTGTGTAACTGAAGCAGTTTAATTTGTGTACAATAGAGAACACATACTTGGCTCTGCCTTTCTTTCTACTCTGTCTCTTCCCGCTTTGGTGTTACATTTCTAGTACCTGATGGTGCAGCAATTAATTCATTTAATTCATCTTTATTTCTGTCTTTATCCAAATAATGAAAAAATGTACTTGTGAAGTATGTGCATATGTAACAGTTAAAGCTTTTAAGATTAATTTTACCTTCTCTTATTTTTCTGACTAGATTTTGAAGATCTCTTTGATGATGATGACATCCAGTGAACTTAGTTGGCCAACTATGCAATGCTGAGATGTGGATTTTTCTCTAGGATTGTCTGTGCTGTCCATTATTTATTACAATAATAAAAACAGGAAAATCGCAAAGCCAGGGAGAAAACCTGTGTCAGCTGCTCGGGGAATATGGAAACCAGATGGTTAAAGATAACTAAGGAGGGAATTGTGGATTGTTGTTTCTAGGAAGCTGTGTGTAGATTTTTCTTAAAATTTTACTTGCTGATGGTCTCATTCAATAAACTACTAAAAAAAGCCCCCACCTCTCTCTGGGATGTACTTTGAAAGTAAGTATTGCTGTGTCCCAAGCTCCCTTAGAGAATGATTCTTTTTACTAAATCATTCACTGTTACTCTTGGGTATTGTATAAAGATACAGGGCAGGACATATTGCTGCCTAGAAGGGTTTTGTTCATCCCACGATACAGGATTATCTAAGGCTAAGATGGTCATATTTTCTGAGTAGCCTGACTCTTATTTGCCAGTTGCAATGAGTGTGTGTTGTCTTCTGTTTCAAAATAGATAAATTGCCTCCCATCAATACTTAACCCTTTTAATATAGGAAGCACAGGGATAAAAAGTAATAATTTTATCTTGATATTTAAAGCAGAGAAACGTTCTGGCCCTAGGAATGGTTGGATTTAAAAGTCTAATTTAATTATTGAAATTGTACTCTACAGAAAAGAAAATCATTCTGCAGCAGTAATTATTTATGGTTATTGCATGTAAGGCATATGAATCCGTTCTGTGTAAGTACTAATTCAGATTTTGACACAAGTTTTCAGAATGCTTTTAGAAGTGTTTGATTTTGCCCCCCTTTGGTGACCGAAGTGAATTTTGGAGGGAAACAGGTGAGTTTTTAGTATATTGTTTCAGAGTCAAGAGTTTAATACTGTCTGATTTTAAGTGCAGTCTATATTCCATAAACACATCTCAAAACTAATACTGTGACTGGTCTTTCTTTAAAGACTTTGCACCATTTACATTTTGCCTGGAGTTGAAAACCGTTTTCCTCTCATACTTTTCACGCAGATTTGCTTGGATTTGCCTTAAAGGAGATCTTAAATGTAGCAGCAAATATGCTCACAGAGCAAGCTTAAAAATGTAAGCACAGTAAAAATGGTAGAGCTGAGTGTTCCTGTGGATTTCTCAACATCCTCTGTTTCATTGTGCACTGTGTGTAGCATCAGCATTCGGATATTTGCTCTGCTTAGCATCTGACGTTACTGTCTGTCCTTGAAAAAACGAACCTGCCGAGGCAGTCTCCTTTTTCATGCTTACTTTGCTTAGAGGCAGAGATTTCAAGCTTTTGTGAAAAAAACAAAGTAAACTTTTTGTCTGAGTGCTAGTAACTGTTTGGACTGAATTGTCCACCTGACTCCAGTGGGAGAGTGGAAACGTGTGAAGCTGACCTTCTGCCTGAGTCTTGGTAGGGTGAGGTCCTGAGTGCTAAAATGCTTTAGAATGAGTGCAGCCAGTTGTGCAGTATAGATGAAAAGGAATGGCTTCAAAACACTTCATTGTCGATACTCTCGCAAGGCCAGTTCTCTGCAGGGAACTGTTAACTGTCACAGTAGATTCTCGAGGATTTGGAATGTGCAATCTATTATTGAGCTGAAAATAATCAAGTCATTGTGAGGGAGAGAAACATTACTAGGAAACTCTCTGTCATCTATGCATATGTTTCTGCAGCATCTTTTCTGAACTCATTACCAGGTTAGCAGGAGAATCCAGTGCTCCAACTTGTCTTCATATGAGCAAGAAGAAGCAAGCTCAGACTTAGTGTGGTAGGAGTGAGTTTTCCTTGATTCTGTTGGGTTTTTTCTTAGTTAATTTTCAGGGAATTCAGTATCTTACTTCAATAATTGAACTCGAAGGTTCCTTTTTCTCAAGAAAGATGGAATTGATCTAGATGAATAAATTGAGTTCTTCCCGCTTCCCCAGGGCGTTGGGAAGCTGGCAGGCATCTTCCTGCTCTCAGCATCCATTTGTTCAGCACATGGAAACATGCTGAGCAGATGACAGTGCAGCATTGTTCTCTGCAAGTCCCTAGCAGTGATTCGGCTGGAATGTGAGTTTCGTATCTGGACTCTGAAAAAGCACACGCATAATGCCAGTCAGTCCTTGGCAGTTGGGATGGCTTTAAGGACAAGGATTTGCTTACATGTTTTTACTTCCAGATTTTTTTTTTCTGTTGGCCTTCTGTTTGCTCAAGTTGGCCTTTGCCAAGCAGCAGGGTCAGAATCCTAATCCAAATTATAACCTTTCTCAAGCTGCTACTGGGAGTTCAGAGTGGAAGGAGGAAGCATCAGTGCTTTCTAAAGCTTTTAAAATTGGCAAATACAGCCTTCTTGGTGAATTTTTCCTTATAGAAAAGTCACTTCACCTGTAGTAAGTTCCCAGTCATCTCTAACTGTACCTGTGTTCACAGCACCTGGTGTGTAGTTGTGAAGTGTACGTACAAACCTTATAATTCTGTGTGAACTCATGGAAACTTGGAACCTCTTGAGGGAAAAGACCCTAGTTTGTATGTTCTTGTGGATCAACAGATGTATGGCAGAGAATGTCATGCAGGAGGCTGGTGACTGAGCAAGGGCATACACATCAGCAAGGGAATGTGACAAAGCATCCCTGGTGCAGGCAGGGAGTTCTGCTACCTCAGCTGGGGATTCCTCTATGAGCATGCTTGCAGAAAGGACTGTTGTCGTGGGACGGTGACTATCCATCCTGCCTGAGAGCTTTCTGGGTGCCCCCAACTCCCAGTTCCCAATAAAGCTTGCTGAGCAATGTGCTGCTGAGGCCTTTTGGTTTGGTTTGGAGAGCAGGTGATTCTGTGCCCCTTCAGCATGCCAGTATCATTCTTACTTCGTTCTTCAGAAGGTAATCATATGTCCAGAGCACTGTGCAATCCGTGGGAGCCAGCCCAGGCCTTGGATATGTGCCTATTTTGGGCAGGTTTTCCCATCCCATAAGTTTATGAAGCACTAAAGGAGAGTAAGACCACAGCAACTCAGTAATGGGAAATGGCTGGATTCATTAGGATCTCCCCTGATCTTGTCCCCCAGGACCTGATTACCTTCCTGAGCCTATCTGCAGCTCCCCTTAAAACCAGCATGGGGCCGGCATGGTGCCCTGCAGATCTCTGCCCTTGGAATATGGCTGTCAGCCTGGCTGCGTGCCTCTGGCATGGCAGAGCCAGGGATGTGAAGGTGTGATATCCATGCCACATACAGGGATTCGTGCTGCTCCTGAGCTATACAGACTTCCCAGGGGCTTGAAATGTAGTGGAGTACTTGCTGGCCGTGCTCCGCTGCTGCTCCTGGTGCCTGTCAGCATATTTTGGGCTTGTTGAGCCCTCACATAGAGAGACCTGCAGGGCTGGACATGCTCAGGAGGCAGTGACAGAGGTGCCAAGGGCAACTTTGGGTCTTGACCCTGGCTGCGGTGAGGCAAAAGACTGTTTATTGAGGGAGTGATATATGTGTCTTTGCCTGCCCTACCCCACTGCTTTGTGTGTTTTGCTGATGGGGTGAGCCTCTGTTGGGATTGTTTGCCCCAGGAGAGGACTGCTTGATGCTCCTGAGGGTGCAAAGTGGCTTTTTGAATGATGGCTTAAACTGGAATTTGGTCCCTGCTAAAGAAGTGTCTGTCTCTTTAGCCAAGTTCTGTGGAGCAGGAGTCTTGCCAAGATTTGAGGTGAAAGACTTCATAAAACCCTAAAGGGAGGATTTTGACACCTATTTCCATGCAGAAGGAGCTTGCTGTGTTCACAACCAGCTGCCTGGACTGTACTAACTAGGGGGCTGGTCTGTCATTTGCTGGGTTTTGAAGTGCTTGGCTGGGACATGCATGAGCGATGCAGGTACCGTACGTGGAGTGTCCTTCTCCTGATCAGTTAGCTGTGAGGAAGACAATCTCTGCTCACATCCTAGAGGGTGAGTATCCTGGTGAAACTGAGTCTCAGTATCTATGACTGTGACCCTCAAGCACCCCTACAGCTGGAAAAAGGAAAGACACAGGACCAAAATCAGATCAAGGCTTTGAAACAGAAGCTTCCAGGCTGGAGCTCTGCTATGGGGTTTGTTTTGGTCCTTCGTGTAGCCCTCTGCCATCCCACTGCCACAGTGACCATGAGGCTGGTCAGAAGCCTGACTAGGAGTTGATGGTGACTTGGGACTTCTAGGCTGCTTGCTGGTCATCCACCATGAGGTCTGACGACACCTGCAAACATCCCAAGGAGGGTCAGTTGTGGTGCGGGATGATGCAAAGGGCTAGCAACCACGTGAGGTTCAAGGACACTTTGCCATAAGGGTCAGCACGGCCCAAGTCTCTCATACGTGCCACATTTCTCGCACTACAGCCATGGTGGTTTAAGGTGGGAGATGCTGTTAGCCCAGGCGGAAGTTGTATCAACATGGGTCACACTGGCGATGGGGGCCATTGCAGGGGCTGGTAAGATGTCCTGGGCTCCGTCCTGGCCTAAAATGCATGTGGCAGTGTGAAAAGCAATGCCAAAGCCTGTGAGTCCTGGTATATGGGGATAAAACTGTAAGCATATTTGGTCTTGCTGTGTGTCAGCAAGGAAAGGAAAAATTTGTTTTGGCTGCCACGTGGGAACTAGTTTTTAAATTGGTATTTTCTCCTAGTTTTTACCCCAAATGCCTCTCAGCACTTTGGTTTCAATTTTCCCCACCTTCAGAAAATCCATCTGAAAATATTTGGGGAAAAAAAAAATACTGCTAAAGCTCCGACTGACTCCTTTCAGTTTAAGCCTCTTATGCCATTTGATCTGGCAACTGCTGCATTTTTAAATCTTTTGTTTATGGACTAGTTTTTCATGTTTGTGTGGTTTGGTTTTTTCTTTTTCCTGTTCCCTTCCTGTTAATTCACACAAGAGGAGCAGGGTTTTCCCCGGGTTTCTGAATTCAGTGTGATCATTGATCACCATTTTAGCACTTGCTAAATCTCATATACTTGAAGCCTTGTGGACGAGTGGAGCCCCTCAGGCTGACTGCTCAGGGGGCATTCAGGCACAGTGCTTTGGGGAAACAGTCTGGAAACCAAAGCCATCTTAGCCAGAAGGGAGGCAACGGTGTGAGGGGGTGAGGTGCTGAAGCGCTGATGAAAGTCGGTGGCTTGGGAGTTTCTTGGGAAAGCAAAAGCAGTGTGTCCCTGTGTGTTCCAGCCCAGGGTGCCCACACCTTGCTGGGGGAAAAAAAAATTTTTTTTTTCCAAGGCTCCCTGGTGAGGCTTGGAGAAGGTCCCATTTTTCAAACCTTTCCCAGCAACACATACAAAAAGGCAGGAGCATTCTCATTGAAAGAGTTGTTTATTGTTATCATTTGTGATGTGATAATTCAGTGGAGTGTAGAAAATGCTGCTGTGGGAAGTAATTTCAGTTGAAGCTCTTAATGCTGTTTTTTTGCTTGTAATAATTCATTAGCTCTGCGTTAACTTGTTCTGAAGCTTAGTGGGAGTCGTCTTTGAACATAGCTGAGAAGCCATCAAATCCTCTTTTAGCTAAGTCAAGCAAGTTCCTTGGAGAGCAGTTCAGTGGGAGCGCTACTAATATTGGCCTTAATGCTCTTCCCCCAGTGAGCTACCCTTGCTGAGAGTTGGGGCAGATCTTGAGGGTGTTCATCCCAGGAGCCCATCCGCATGCGAGGCTGCACCGCCTGATGCTCTGCCCAGCTGGTGTGCCAGCCATTGCCAATGGCACACACCATATGGAAAAAGGTTTCTAACTCTCAACTTCTGACTGCTTGGGAGCTCTTCAGAGGGGAGGTGGGCCAGGACCCTGCCAGCTTACAGGTGGAAACTGCTCATGTGCCCCATGCTGATGGCCTCTGGCCGAACAAGTATCTGAGCCATTGCTTCCAGTGCCTGGTGAGTGTTTTGGGAGGGGACCTGAGGTCCCCTCTACCCAGGAGCCTTGAGGGACCTTACGTTCCCTGTTCAGGCAAGGTGTTTGCAGGGAAGCTGCTGTCATTTCTGAGCTGTGCGGCCAACACATTCATGGCCAACTTAAAAACCCGAAGTCATGTAGTCAATTGGCTGCTTTTGCTGTGTAGCCTCACGGGCATTCAGGCGGCTTTTCAGATAAATCAAAAAGAAGATCCCTGCCCTAACCGAGCATGCTGTCTATGTTAGAGATAACAATAGGGATAAACATAAAAGGAAAACTGAAGGATTAAAATCAATGAAAGTTCATAATCTGAATATATGTAAAGATCTGGGCTAAAGAAGGGAGACAACAAACCATGAGTGGAAGTCAAAGGCCCCAGTGAGACAGGGAGTTAAGATGGAAAAAAATGAGCTATCTCTTCCAGCTGGAAACAGGAGCAGAGGTGGCTTTTGTGAATAGTCTTCTCTCCCTCCTACTTAAATTTTAAAATGCTGGCTAAAATATGTACCAATGGTTTAAATTAATTTGGATGGTTAAAAAAGGGAAATTTGAATTAAATTTAAAGTAAAAGGGAATGTGATATTTTAATATAACTTCTTTTCCTCTTATCACTTTCAAATTCACATAAAATGTTTAGACTGTCTTGAGAGTTAATCTTTAATGATGTGTCAGGAACGGTGTTTGACTTTGGGCCTAGGTTTCCAGAAGGAGATCAAGAGCAGAGGCAGGAGTGAACTCGTGGTCTCATGGAAGTCACTCATGTGTAACCTCACTGATTTCACAGAAGATAGGATCCACCCTAGGCAATTGTTGCCCACGTAAAAGGCAGTTTTCTGGTAAATACAGTATAGCTATAGCGCCAGTGCCCCAGAACACTGTCTGGGGTTAAGCCACCTCATCCTTGCCCATGCAGGACCCTCTACTTTAATGGACATCCAGGTCTGGGTACAGGAGGAAGCCCATAAAAATGGAATCGTTGATGTTGTCAGCATAGATGCCGTTTTTGCCCTCCTCCCCGTACACCTGAAGCCAGACCTCATCCCCGGTGCTAAGGTGCAGCAAGACGGAGCTGCTTGCTTGGTCAACATTGTTCTTCTGGAACTGGTCATAGGTGAAGATCACTGCCTTGTCCTTCTTGTAGAGGCTGACCTTGACATCCATCAGGTACACTGTCAGGTGGTACGCAAAGTAATATGTGCCTGGGATGTTACACAGGAACTTGCCCGTGCTAGTGTCATAGTGGCTCTGCTCGTTGTAGAAGATTTTGCTGAAGCGAATAGGGACATTGGGTGGAGGGGCTCGCTCTGTCAGTCCCACGCTGAAGGCTGAGCGGTAAACAAAGACGCTTTCACCCTTCTGCCCTGGTTGTCCGGGAAATCCTCTTGGCCCATCCTGCCCTGGGCTCCCCTTTTCTCCTTGGTCACCTTTTGGTCCTTGCACACCTGGGTGACAGAGCGGAGAGAAGATGTTGCAGCTGGCAGCTGCAACCCACTGGCATTAAATGCAGAGGGGGATGTGGTTTGAGGATCTGCTCAGCAGCATGGAGTGAGAAGCGTCCCTGAGGAAAGGCTGGATGACCTCAACACCCCACATGAGCTGAGACAGTAAGTGGAAAGCCTGCTCAACCCTCCTGGCTGCATTCAGAGCTATTGAAAACAGCAGGTCTGAAAAAACATCATTAACAGGAAAAATAACTACCAGACCAAACTCTTTGACTTGGGGTTGTGGGATCTCCATCCCTGGAGATACTTAAACGCCATCTGGACAAAGATCAGGCATGGATCCACCAGACATGAGACCTACTAGGGCTGGGCCTGGGGACTGAAGCTGCCCACAGACTCCAGCACTGACGCCTCTGCTGCTTTTCACTAACCTTTATCTCCTTTCTCTCCCTTTAATCCGTCTTGTCCGTCTTTCCCATCTCGGCCAGGGAGCCCGTTGTGGCCGGGGTAACCGGGCGCTCCTCCCATCCAGTTGGCACACGGCGTTTTGGGGTCGGGCTGGACCTCCTCAGCAGCCACCTCTGTGCAATGAGGGGCCACCAGAAGCAGTGAGCAAAGGAGAAAGCCTGGTGGGCACCTCATCGTCGATTCCTGATGTGAACAATCATTTTGTTAACCTTAAAGGTTAGTAGGAGGGGAAAAAAAGTGAACCCCCATGCCTAAATAACAGAGAGGCACAGAAGACTAAAGTTTGAATCAGCATGTTCAAAGGAAAGTAGTTCTGCTCACCCCAAGGGCCCTTCCAGATCCAGCATGGTGATGCTGTGAACTCCATGAGCATAGCTGTGTTGGGGCTCCTGGGAGCAGCAGGGACCTCAGCATGGAGAGGGGACAGTTAGTCCCTTAACACTTGCAAGCTCTTTGCACAGGCCCTGATGTAGCTCAGGACCAAGCACGGCAGAGGCCAGAGTATCTGTGGCTGATTCCTTCTCCAAGCTCTGCTCAATTAGCCATGATGTGCTCTACCTTCTGCCCAGCTGTGTGAGCACCTGCCTGAAAGGGTGGGTCTGGCAGAGCGTGTCTCAAAACCATGGAAGCATTTCAGCTGAGCATATTGAATGATTGAATGATACACATTTATCGCGTATCATTCATCGCTGTGCCTACAGCCTTCTAACCTGGCTCTATCTCGTGTCAACAGGAACCGCAGCTGGGCTTTCAGTCTCCTCTGAAAGACTGTATGAAATCATGATTTCAGGAAACTACAGATTTGTCAGTCTGACCCTAGTGCCAGGGAAGATCTGGAACAGGTGCTCTTGATTGCTATCATAAAGCACATGCAAGTGAACGGGGTCATGAAAGGCAGGTCCTGCCAAACTAACTTGATCATCTTCTATGAAAAAGTGACCTGCCTACTGGACGAGGGAAAGGTTGTGGATGTAGTCTTCTTAGACTTCAGTAAAGCCTTTGACACAGTTTCTCACAGCATTCTGCTTAGGAAACTGTCAGCCTCAGGCCTGGACAGGCGCACACCCTCCTGGGTGGAAAACAGGTTGGATGGCCGGGCCCAAAGACTGTTTGTAAATGGAGTTAACTCCAGCTGGAGGCCGGTCACAAGTGGTGTCCCCCAGGGCTCAGCACTGGGTCCAGTCCTGTTTAATGTCTTTATCAATGACATGGATGAGGGGATTGTGCGCACCCTAAGTAAGTTTGCAGGTGACGCTAAGGTGGGTGGAAGTGTCGGTCTGCTGGAGGGTAGGGAGGCTCTTCAAAGCGATCTGAACAGGCTGGACCGATGGACTGAGGCCAATGGCATGAGGTTTAACAAGGCCAAATGCCGGGTCCTGTGCTTGGGGCACAAAACCCTGTGCAGCTACAGACTAGGGGAAGAGTGGCTAGAAAGCTGCCTGGAGGAGAACGACCTGGGGGTGTTGGTTGACAGCGACTGAACATGAGCAGCAGTGTACCCAGGTGGCCAAGAAGGCCAATGGCATCTTGGCTTGTATCAGAAATGGCGTGGCCAGCAGGTCCAGGGAGGATATTCTGTCCCTGTACTCAGCAGTGGTGAGACCACACCTCGAATACTGTGTTCAGTTATGGGCTTCTCACTACAAGAAGGATGTTGAGGCTCTGGAGCGTGTCCAGAGAAGAGCAACGAAGCTGGTGAAGGGGCTGGAGAACAAGTCTTACGAGGAGCGGCTGAGGGAACTGGGGTTGTTTAGCGTCAAATTCTGAGTTCAGTGACATGGGACAGGAGAAGAAGGAATGGCTTCAAGCTCCACCAGGGGAGGGTCAGGCTGGACATCAGAAAAAAAAAATTCACAGAAGGGGTCATTGGACACTGGCAGGGGCTGCCCAGGGAAGTGGTGGAGTCACCATCCCTGGAGGTATTTAAAAGATGGGTAGATGAGGTGCTCAGGGAAATGGCTTACTGGTTGATAGGAATGGTTGGACTTGATGATCCTAGAGGTCTTTTCCAACCCAGTGATTCTATGATACTGTTTTTTTTCTACTCGAATGATGTTTTTTTGGATTATGGGAGCACAGGCTGTGCCGTGTTCAGGCACTGTAGGATTGTGGTTGTCTTCAATCTAGTTGCAATGCTTGTCAGAGCAATTAATGCAGCTCCCCAGAACCAGCCGGGTGGTGTCACCCTGCGGCCAGCCTGGGCTTTTGTTCTGATGCTCCCAGAAATCAGTGGGACTTCAATGGGCTTTTAGGAAATGGATATTTTAAAATTACTATTTTTGTGTGATACTGCTCCCCAGGCAGAGATTACACTCTGGAACAATAAAGGTATGCTGTTAAGAGGATTGTAAGTGACATAATAGGCAATACAGCATGGCCTTTACAGTCCCTTAGCTCTGTGATTTCCAAGAAAAATAATAATTTGGAGCAATTCCTTTGCAGGGTTTATTTTCCTAGGCAAGCTATTTAAATGTCATATTTTAAATAATGTCTTATTAGCTCTCACCTAATTGCTTGAGAGGAAATGAAGTAACAGAGGTAAACATGACTTCAGTTTTTGCAAGCTATTGGGGCAGTCTTTGAGGAAAACTTCAAAGCTCTGCTTAGTGACTTTGGTAGTACCTAACACACAAAATCAGGCAATTCCTAAAACTGTGCCCACTCTGCTGGGCTCCAGCAATTCAGCAGCCACGTGATGACCTGCGATGGGTCAGTGCCCCTGGCTTGGAGTCAAGATTTGAGACTGAGGATGCCATGGAGTCCAGTGACCACAGCCTGAACCTTAGGCAGGAAGTAGTGATTGTCCATCAACTGGAGCAGACAAGTGAAATGCATTTCTCTCAGTCCTGAAAGAGGCTTGGGCTGGCAAGTGAGGTTGTGCACGTTTGGCCCATTTGCTGTGCCCCAGTGGACCGCACTGAATGGAGGGGGCCCTATGCCCCATGTGGGTCCCCTCTGACTCTGCTCCATGCATGAAAACACACTAGCATTCAATAAAAATCCGCTTTAAAGTGGCGTTTGTTGAACTGTGCTTCAGTGATTTTTGTGGGGGTGGTTTTGCTTTCTCACATGCTGCTTAGAGCTGAAATATAATTAACGTTTTAGTGATGTGTGCTGAATAGACAGCTCCGGAGCCAGGTCTTCTGCTGGTGCAAAATAAACCCCTCTGTTACGGTCCAAAGCAGTATGCGAGGCAGCCCAAGGCAGGGCTGCAGGGAGTGTTGCTGACAGACACTATCTTGCTTGCTCTGACAGTGCTGGTCCCACAGCACCCTTTGGTGGCTCTTCACAGCAGTTGTGGTACACCAGGCAGCTTCTTCCTTTCTCATAAGAAAAGTGTTGTGGTATGCAAATAGAAAACTACTTCAGTTGCTACAGTTTGACTCAACTACAAGTGCTTTGCTTGCTTGAGAAACAAAGCAGTTCTCTGGCATAAGCATGTCTTTACAAAATGAAAGGTTTAAGCTGTGTCTGCTAGTCTGAGTTTAAACTCTGGTTTTGGTATGAAATCCTCTTGCTACATCTTTCTCATTTATTTTTGTCTTTCTATCTGATGCTTAGCAGTGTAGTGCAAAATAATCGGCTATATTTGAATGTCAGTTGTACCTTTTGGACAAGTAAGCGATGAACTTGGTACTCTTGGTAGCTTTCAGTTAACAGTAGCTGCCAAGGAATAAAAGCTCGCATGCATTATATATCAGCAGAAATCAGCATATCATCCATGAGAACAATGCCATTTGTAAGTGCCACACAGTGATTCAGACCATGATTCAGAATTTAAATTTCACATAACACTATACAAATACTATGTATGTATCTATAAAATAGAAGGACTTTCTGCATAAAACACATAAAAACATCTATCTGTTTTCCAACTAAACTATTTTCTTCAAAGGGTATTGACCAAGCGTTTGGCTCATGTTGATCTTTTTTTTCTTTCTGTAATTGCCTGTAGCATAGCTTCTGTCAATGTTCCAGTGGAGACTTGCTCCAAGGGCTCACACCTAAAATCTGGGTCGTACAGGTTTCTGGCAAGGAACTGACATGACTCAAGGAGATTCGGGACAAACCTAGTCTTCCCAGGAGCCTTTTAGTAAATTGAAAGGGGCCAGTGCAGTGCTCACTGTTACAGCCATGTGGGTTTTCACTGTTGTTCCTGACTACTTTTGATGTAGGATTTTGATATCTAAACAGTGTTTAAAAAAACAGGAGTGTGGATCTAAAGGAGATCGGCTATTCTTGGTTTAAAATAATCACTGTCTATTCTGAGAATAACTCTAAGAAAGGAAACTTCTGGTGAACAGAAAAATCTGATTCAGCCTAAAAGAAGAGAAAAGTCTGGACTTAGTTAAGAGTGGGGGGAAAAAAAGTCATGCTTACCAGCTGCTTTGAGTCCTCGTTGGCTTGCCGCAGTCTCTCTAGAAATGAAGTTCGGCTACCACATCACTGTCCCTAAGGGCACAAAGAGCTATCGGCTCAGATACTGCCTTTTCCATTTGCTGTTGCGCATGCTGACCTAAAAGCTGTTTTTTTCCCATCAATTTTTCCTGGCCTTCACTTAAGTTTTGGATCAGTTATATAACCCAGTCACACTGGGATAGCTTGCAAAGACATCCTTAAAAAGATAGATTTAGGAAATTAAAGGAGCTGAAGGAGCAGTGGTTTGCCAGAGAAGCCCGTGTGAAAGCCTGCTCGGCTAGGGTCGGGCTTGTACAAAACAGGCTGCTGCTCCTTGTAAACTGGAAAATGTTAGGGGGTGATGGAGAAAGTGTGTCTACAGACTCACTTAATGCAAATGTGTTTTTCTCAATGTTAGTGAATGTATCGTGTGAGAAGTTTTGACTTCTCTTTCTAATGGCAAGAGCCATTCCTGCTCTGAGGCTGCTGCCCCGCCAAAGAAGGGCAAAGCTGCCCGAGGGAAAGGAATGCAGGAGCCAGCACTGTTGTAAATCATCAGAGTAATTTAAGCCCTGTGGATGGCTTTCAACCTGCCACACATTTTAGCCCTAGGACATACTTAGGCCAAAACAAAGTCTTTTTCCCCTGTGTCTCTCTCCTTCCAAAACAGAGGTTGAACCTTGGAGAGGAGAGGCTTTCCTCTCCAGTCACTCTGGGGGGGTTTCAAAGTTAGCTAGGTGGGACCTTGGCAAAACTGGGCTTTCAAATTTGAGCCAGAAAAAAACAGTGTGATGCATATTATTGCAGCCACGTGTGTGGAGCTGGTGTGCTTGGGAGAGGGGAAGCCCAGCCAAGTGGACGTCAGCAGGACAGTATCCTGAATTACTGAGTTGTTGTAAAGACCTGGCTATCTGGAAGGACTAAAAAAATTATGTATAAATGAATGCGTAAATAATTTGTTATAAGGTAGAGCTGGGAGTCATCAAGAGTGAATTTTGAAGTCCTGAGGAGAAGGGTGTGGAAGGGAGGAGCTGCAGGACAGCTGTTCATTGCCTGCCTTATTTTGGTCAAGCCCTTAGTCCTTAGTTTGAAGAATTTGAATGGGGTTTTTTTTGGATGATATTTTTTCTATGCAATATTGAGACTTGAAACAATCCCTCATGTGACCCCAGTAAAATATCATAGAATAGTTAGGGTGGGAAGAGACCTTAAAGATCATCTAGTTCCAAAAATATGACAGAGATCTATCTGGATCTGTTGTTTTCTTATAATGTGATTTGTTAGAGCTGTGTGTGTTTGTGAGCATGTGATGCCAATATTTCTGTCAAGGTCTCCTCTCCTGAGCAATGAATGGAGGAGCAGGATCTTGGAACTGAAACAATGACACTTTTTTTGCAATGGAGACGAGGTTTGTGGCTGCCTTCCCCTGGAGTGTGAGCAAGACAAGGCTGGTTTCCCTGCCAACTCTTGGCTCAAACCCCAAAATGCGTGATTGGGGTTTTTATTAGGCTGCTAGTATTTGAAAATTGGGCCTGACATGTTTAAGTTAGTGCTGTGATTGTCACGTGGCCTTTAATTCACTGGTTAGGAAAATATCACCGTGAAAAATCTTTCAGTGTGGCCTTTAATTCACTGGTTAGGAAAATATCACAGTGAAAAATCTTTCAGTGGTCCATCAGACACCCTCCCAGCTGTTATCTCTGCCTCCCAGAAGGGAGGTGGAGGGCAGCGCTGGATGCCTGCATTGTCTATGGGGCCACAACCAGCTGGCGCAGCCCCTGATGCATGGGCTTTTGTTTATATCGTCTTATTTGGTTTGCATGTTGGTGACAGCTCCTCTTTCCACTGCAGAGGGAGATATTGTACAATCCAGCGACCTACTTCTGCCTTTGTGATTGGAAAACATTTAAAATACCCTGTGCTCTGCCTGGTAACAAGCAAAACCTGCCACCAAACGCAGACTGGACTGACAGTGCCCACAGCTGTGGTGGTCAGAGGCAGCAGCTCTCGGTGGGGCTGGAGGTGCTTTTTTAGCACAGAGAACTCTGCAATCCCCGAGTCCTGCAATACCTTCTCTTTCCATTGCAGTCAGTAGATCTCCGGGGCAGGACACACTGCCCATATCTAACTCAGCTACAAACCTTGTGCTGAGCCTGACCTTGTTTTCACTCTTGGATCTGATGCAAGTCTCCAAATATGAAAAATACAAAACTGACTTGAGGGATTGTGGATCACAGCTTTCATTAAGAATTAAAAATAAGCAGAAAGTTATATTTAGGCATCTGCAAAATGGAATAAAATAGAGCAGGAGGCTTGTTATCAGCTGTGCTCCATCAGCAAGGTCATGATTCCTGCTGGTGTGATTTAACAGGTGAGAAGTTGTTTGGGCCACCTGCAGGGAGATAGAGATGGCTGCCTTAGGAGGAGGTTGGTGGCTACCCAGGCCAGCCTGGCTCTGTGGTTAGGATCCATGCCATAGGGGCCAGGGAAGGAGCCCCAGCTGCTCACCATTGTCCTCCACAGCAAGGTTGAGCCAGCACCACTGTGGCACCAAGCCCCTGAGAACACTCATACCCCTCGTCATCCCTTCCCAAGACTACCATGGCCCCTCCAGCCTCAGGCCTGGAGTCCCTCCACTGGGAGTCATCCCTGCCCTGGCTCGCTGTGCCCCTGGGACGCCTGGCCCTTCCCTCGTTTTTCTGCTGACCCTGGTTACTGCACGTCCCAGAAACAACAAGCATTCTCTACTTTGCTAAAAACAGCAAAAACTGTTTACGCCATTCAGCGGGCTGGCAGGCTGTGACATGCTATTTTGGTACTAGCCAAGACTGTGCGCAGTGGAGCGACCACAGCCTCCATGCCAGGGCTGCTTCTCTGTTCCCACGTTCTGCTGGCAGCTCTGGCCAAGGTGGCTCACTCTGCAGCCTCAGCCCAGCCAAGTCCACTCTTGCAGCTGGACGGGCCCTGCACCCAGTCCCGCTGTTGCTCCATGGGCACCCTCAGAGAGTACAATGCAGTGGCAAGCTCTGAGGAGCCAAATCCAGTGAAGAAGCAGTAAAATAGCCTTTAGCGCCAGTGCCTCTGGCCACAAATGGCAAATCTCTGATCTCATGCATAGTTGTATGCCCAAACCCTTCCCTGCAGAGCATTACACTTCCCTATGGTGGCTAATTATTAACAGGGAAGAGAAGCTCTCTCCCTGTGGACAGGTTGGAGGGTTAGCCTGGTCCTGTGTGTCCTTGGGGGCTGCTCAGTCCCTTCTCCAGCATGCCAGATCCCACTGGGTCCACTCTGCTGGTGAGGGCACCTTGTGCAGGAGAGGACAGCCATTTGTGTCCCCCCACCGTGCCACTGGGGAGGCCATTGGCACAGCATGTGGTGCACCCACTCCTGTTACAACCTAATGGACCCTCATGTGCCCACTGGATTTTCCTACATTAGCACAAAGAGGCAGCTTATGTCCAGGCAGCGGCATAGCTGGCTGTAGTGGCCAAGGAGGTCTGTGAAGGTGCAGTGCAGGTTGGGCCAGCCTGCAGGAGGGAACACAGGGTTCCTGGGGCCACGTGGAAGCCTCGGCTGTGCGTGGTGGGTTGCTCACCCAAAGTGATGGCAGTGTGGATTGAGTGGTGGAGGGGATGGGAGCCCCAGGGTTGCATGCCATGGTAGGGATGCTGAGCCAGCATTTTGGGGCACCAGAAGCCAGCAGTGAAGAAAAGACTTGCTCTGCTTGTTTGGGTGAGGGGAGCCCTTGGTCCCCTCTGGCTGCAGGACCATGGGATGCATCTGACACCTTTACCTTTGCTGGATGAACCCTATCTGCTTCTTGGCAGTGGGGTTACAAATTTCTTAGCCTGCTTCACATGGACAAACAGTCACCTTTCTTCCCTGTAATGGGCAGCTTGGGCAGAACAGCTGCTTGCCAGGCTTGAGCAACAGTGTGTTTCTCTTCTCAGTGATCACAAATAAACTTTCCTGGCCTCAGGGAATTGCTGCTTTGCTCCCAGGGAGGGATCTTGGCACAGCAGTGTTTCTCATGCTGGAAAGGGACATTGAGACACATTTTTTTCAGGAAACATGGCCCTGTAAGTACTGCTCAAAGCTCCTTTTATTTATGTCATAGCTGTTCCCAGAGCACTCATTTCTACAGTGCAAGTTCGGGATGCCACTTTGCCCTTGCTGGGCTGTGCCAGGGAAATGCACCCAAGGGCCCATGTAGGGGGTTCTACACAACTCTATCCAGCTCCTCTCTGCTCTCACACCAACTCGCAGCTGAGCCAGGTACTGTCTTCTTTTAGCACAGGCTGGTCTTGTTTGGGGGCTTGTTCTGGGCTGGAAAGAGGCTAGGCAGGGAACTGGGGCAGCGGGGACTCAGGGTAAGTTCGCAGTGGTCCCCCCAAAGAGTCATTGCTCCAGTGGAGAGCAGCAGGAGGGCACATGGTGGTTTCTTCCAGGCATCTTAGAATCGCTAGCTTGGAAAAGACCTTTGAGATCATCAGCTCCAACCGTACCTGTCCAATACTAAATCATGTCCCCGAGCATCTCATTTAGCTGTTGTAAATCTGACCACAACTTTCCATGGCGCTGGCACCTTGAGGTTGGCTTTGTCCTATTACACCCATATTAGAGTCACAGGGGAAATCCAGCAGTGAAAAGAACAGCAGTGCCTGTATTTTGGGCTGTTCCTAGAGGCAATCCTACCTGTGCCCCCATCTTCTGTACTTTGAGCCTGTAAGAAGCTCCATTGAGGTCCTGAATTTGACCATACCCAGACCTCCCAGCTTTGCTCTCCCAGTACACAACATTCCTGATATAGAATCAAAGAATTGTTTGGTTGGAAAAGACTCTCCTGCAGTTCTTATCTGCTGAATCCAGCCAGGCCCTTTCCCATCTGGCGTGTGGCTTGTAGAAATAAACTTTAGGTTTTGTTTGAGGCTTTGCATCATTGGCACAACATGGTGGAGATAATCCCAGCTCCACTATCATGGCCTGCCTGCTTTACTCTTCCAGCCATTTTAAAGGGCTGTTTGCCCCTCCAGTCCCCTATTTTTCATTACTTTTGGTTGCTGAGGGACATAAATGGCATCATCCCCTCTGGTCACCCCTTTCCAGTACTCTTTCAGATTCCTTGCAGGGGAAGTTTCTTTCCCTCTGTCCCTTCCCTCCTGTTATACCCCACTGCAAACAGGACAGTTGCTCTCACTGCAGGCAGGCGTGTGGGTGCTGGTGCACCGAGCTCCTCTGAACGTGGCCCCAGGCAGGCAGAGTGCAGGCAGGCCTCCTCTTGTCTGTAAACTACGGCTCTTAACTGCTGTGCTTGACAGCCCAGTGCTGTCCACGTGTGTGTCTGCCCCACCACTGGGGTGAAAGTCAGGAGCCCATGAGTGAGATAATATCCTCCTGTCACACTTTCCTTTGCATTATGTAAATGCAGAGAATCATTTTTGACCACAATGTTTTTTCCATTCACTGTGGTATTGATCCCAAGCCACCAGCTCCAGTAACCTCTGCTTTGCATTAGCTGACTTCCAGCTTTTGCAGAGCAATGGATGTGATGGCAGCGTGGCGGAGCAGGCTAGTTAGGCACAGGCACAATAAATTTTAATGCTGTTTTCCCAGTGCAGGACCCTCCTGGACTGTAATTCAACTGCCAATGAGCCTGAGTCCACTGTATTGTTGGGCCAAGCGACCAGTCCCTGCATGCCTTTCGGAGAGTCTATGCTCAAACTCAATAATCTTTGCTTCGAAACAGCAGTGAGATGCTAAGAGATAACAGTTTGCTTGTTTCTCCCATCATTTACAAAATCTAATCACTTTAGAAGTGAAGGCATGATTAATTAAAGCATTATGAATCGTACATTTTCTATAAAATGAAATATCATTATGAAATCTGAGTGACATATTTTGTATAAATATGATAAAAAATGATTATTGTGTGTTTTTCCTTTAGGCATTACACAGTATAAATCATCACTAAGCGCTATTTAGGAAGTCGCAGAGAAGCATACATCTGTGACACTTTAGACAGGGCATTTCTTTGTGCTTAGCAGAAGGCTTTATGGTTCCTGTATGGCTAATAAAAGACTTTCAATGTCTTCCCTTTTGTACGTGCTCATTCTCCTGACTTGAACAACCAAAATCACAGTGTGACTGATTTCAGCAGTAAATTTGTTTTCTATCTGGAATCAAATGACTTTGATCCTGCTGCAAGCTTTGCCTCTCTTTCATGTGAAAAAACATGCTGGTTCACTCTCAGCTAGCACTGCATTTTATATGTTTCTCACTTTGGAAAGCATCTTTCTGTCTGGCAGCTCCAGAGGCAGCCAGCTGACCCAGCAGCCTTTGTTCACTCTTGGTCTGCACAGCCTTGCCTCGTGTCTGCTGGGAGTTTTACATGCAAGATGGAGAAAGCATATCTGGCAGCTGAGGTCAGACTGGGGCTCTCAACACATGTCGCTGCAGACATGTCGATTCAGACTGCTGGCTTGAGGCAGAAACAAATACTTGTGGTAGCACCTCATTCTCCCAAGGCAGGGCAGGGCACTGATGCCTGCTGACCCAGAGCTCTTTCCCAGCTAGCCGGATCTCTCTCTGGGCTGGTGGTGCATGCGTGCTGAGATGTCACCTGTGCTGCATGGCTGTCCAGTACTATGTTTTGAAAACAAAAGCTTTCACCCACACCAGTGGGCACCAGCTTGGCCAGGTGATGTTGGTGCCACTGCCATCGCTTCTAGGCCTCTGCTGGTGTGTGCAGTGGCCCAGGGCAGAATACGGCCCCTGAGCCCCACAGCTTAATTTTTTGTTGTCTCTTGACTTGCTCTCCCCAAATATTTTCATCCAGCTGAACCACAAATAGTTGCGTACAGCTTTGCTGTATGCGTTTGTGATGAGCCTGCAAATGTCCACGTGTTTGCTGGAGATTATCAGGATGCTTTTGTGCTCAGTGACTTTGTCATCTCTCACTCCCTCAATTTTGTTTCTGGGCTTTGTTCATCTCCTATCTTCTCCTCAGTGTGTGGCACCTTTCCTGATACCTCTGAGAATAATTGGCTTCATGTCTTGGTCATTTTTTATACTTGCTTCTGGAATGCAGGAAAGTGGCATATCCACAAGTGTTCCTCAGTGATTGCTGCTTACAATGCACGTGTCTTCACGATTCAATTAAAAATGTGATGCCGAAATTACCGGTTCTTTGAGGTGGAATAAATACTATGAAATTACCCATAGTGTCTTTCTTCTCTCTTCCCTCAGCAGACTCTGCCTCCTCATGAAAGACACTAGGGGCCCCTTGGCTGAATGGTCCTTGGGCCCTAATTCTCCAGCTTCCTATCGCAGCTCTGTCATCTGCAGGGAGGTTTCATACACATTTACCAAAGAGAAGTGCTGATCATGTTGCATTGCTCTAAAGGAATAGTCTTTCTTTGTCCTGTTTATTTTGCGCAGCTACTCTGGATTTGTTCATTACTCTTCCTACTGTCTTCTGTGCTGTTCACCTGATATTTGTTTATTTTACCTTTTGCATATTTATTTTTTTATTTGCTGGAGCTGAAAGCAGCATGAGTGACTGCAAAAATACATATATGTTTTGTCAAAGTCTGGATTCCCATACGGAAAGCAAAGTTTTGGGGCTAGCTTAAACCACAGGCTGACAGGAGACTTCTGATGATGATGTTTCAGGTGTGACGGCCACATTCCCGTGTCCGCAGAACAAAGTGCATCTCGTCTGCAGCCAGGAAATCCTTCATGGATGGCCACCAACCTCTGCTGACCCAAAGGAATGAATGCTGACCACGTAGTGGCTGCGAGCAACTGCACTCTTCCTCCTAGCCTGAAAAAAAAAAAAAAAACATCCATGAGAAATAAAACAGACCTCTGCAAAGAGGAGCCTCTTGCCTGTGAGCCTGGGCTGGGGAATGCTGCTCTTGTCCAAGGAAATTTCTCTCTCTCATCCTTGGCACACCTGACTGTTGGCTGCCACCCAAGGAAGAAGTACTCCAGAACACTGGTGGAGCTGCAGTATGCCTGCCCTCTGGGAAAGGAGTTTGTGAAGTTACCAGTTCTCCCCTGTCCCTTTCTGCTTGTAACAGCTACACACAGGAAAACACATTTACCTCCTGCTGCTACCTTGGTAGGCTTACAACTTGCAGGGTAGCTGGGACTGGACCTACTTCCAGAACTACAATAATTGTTTTATATGTTTACGAGGTAATTTAAAGATGTTTCAGATGTTCTGCTAACCTTTAAAGTGTATTAATTCCTCTCTTACATAAATAATGCTCAATAAGATTTTCTTCCCCATTTTATACTTGCAATGAGCTGAAGACATCAGCAGCATATATAATGGTGTTAGAATGATTACTGCACTCAGCATCCTAGGTGTTAATTGCTCAGACTTGAACCTCCCATGTGAAGAAAACAAAGGAAGTGTACCTTGGAGTTGGATAGTCACTATTTTTATCTTGAATGGAACATAACACCAAAGGGAGGGGTGCAATTTTTCTCATCTGCATGTTGCTGTGCATCACAAACTGGCTTTGGGGCATCCTCTTCCTGCACCAGTCTGGGAGGAGGCTGGAAGTGAGTGGGTGCTGGGCTGCATGTGCCTGCGTGTACTCTGCTCCACCCCACTGCTGTGCATACAGAATTGCTGGAAAAGAATAATCACAGCCCAGTGGGATTGTAAAACAGTATACATGGGGTTGTGCTGTGCTCTGGGACGCAGGACGGATGTGGTCAGTCACCCTGACCAAAGGCGTGTCTGAGAAAATCCCAGCTCCCATGACCTGTCATGCTGGGTTTTCCTCATACCATTTATTAGGGGAGGAATCTTAAGTTAGATCCAGCACCCTGCCAGACCCTAGTAACACTCAGTGTGCGCAAAGAGCAAACGCTACCTTTAATAAATTCTGGGTATATAAACTGATAACCTTTCCCCCATGTTTTGGCTCCTTCAACTGTGCCCAGAAGTGAACCTGAACAGCTTAGTGTGGCAGGGTAGCAGCAGGCAGCTGAGCAGAGGTGCATCCCCAAGGAGCTATGTCCCAGCTCAGGATCCAGCCGCTTCTCCCTCCTCTAATGGATGAAAGGAAGATGCAAGTTCACAGGCTGCTGTACCATCCTAAACTCTTTGCCTGTGCAGATAGAAATGGGAGAAGAGAATGTGGCCCACAGGCTGCTAGGATTTGTGCTAACAGCTTTGCAGGCAGAACTCTGGCTCTGAGTGAGATTTTGCTTTCTTCCATGTTTAGCAACTCAGTGACACAGAATTTTCCAGAAAAAACATGGATCTGCCTATTTTAGCTTGGGCTGTGTGTTAACTTGCATTTCTAACATTGTCTGCAACTGCAATCTGAAACAATTAAATCTGCCTAATTGTTGCTGTGTGTATATGCCGCATACGTGCCAGCAGGGATTACATATCCTCCCTTCCCGTTGCTGCTGCCGCCTGGGGTCTGCCACTTCTTTACCAGTTAAATGTGTCATCTTTCTATTGAATAGCAACATCCCAACACTAAGAAGAGAGAAATACAGCACAGGTACTGTGAATCATGGGCTCTAGTAGACTTGCTCAGCCCTAGGAATCTGTCTAGAGCGGGCCAAGAGGTGAAGCACCATGGCCCAACTCTTAGTTTGCTTCACTTTTGCCTGGAAAGTGCATCCACGGGAATTCAGAAAGCAAGACTCATCTTGCCTGCACAAGAATCCAGAATACTGAACGTGCTGGGTGGAGGAACATGCCCATTAGGGCAATAGGGCGTATCGTGCTCTGGTCTGCCCAACGTCCCTCTCTGCAGAGGGGGCTGGCTGCCACTGCTGCCCAGCGAGGTCTGGTGAGGGGCTGGCTGGGTGCTGTCTCTACCAAAAAAACCTTGGTCAGTGCAGTGTATGCCAGGCTGAACAGGAGCTGGCAGCAACAACCCCTGTGAGAAGAGCCAATGAAATGGAGAACACATACAGGAGGTCACATGTACATCATCATGCAGCCCTTCTCCTTTCCTCAGGGCAGGGTAGGCTTCAGGACAGGTCAAAAGACAAAGCCTGACTGGAGAGGAACCAGAGATGGGCAGCAAGAAGGACTAGGGAACTTGGAAATGTGACCCCTGAGAGCAGACAGTGAAATGGCGCTAGTTAATCCAGAGGAAGGAAGACTGGGGAAACCAGTGAAGCCTTTAATTATCTAAAGGCTGCCACAGAGGAAGGCAGTAAATCAATCTCTCATTGGGGACAGGGAAAAAATTGCAATATTTTTTAAAAAACATTGAGAGAAACTCTCCAACTGCAGCATAAATAAGCCCTGGAAAAGATATAGTTAGGGTGCCTCCCCTAGTTTTAAGAGCAGGTTAGACAAACCTCTGTCAACAATGCAGGTTTGGGCAGCAAGGATAGACAACATGGATTTTTGGGGTCATCTTAATTTCAATATTTCTTGTTTAGGTGCTGAGGCCGGAAACTTCAGGAGAAAACGTCTGCTGTTGCATGGGCTGGAGGCGTTTATGGATGTCCCAAGTGTGGTGGGACCTCTGTGCAACCGGTCTGTTCAGCAGTAGTGGTTTCCCTGCAACTTGGGGACAGGCAGGCTAAGCAAGCAAAGAGGTGGCAACTTTTTTCCTTTAACAGCCCCATAGAAGCATTATTTGTTGTTCTTGAACTTCTAATATTAGCAGGCACAAATATTAAATTAATAAATATTAATCACTTCATTGAGCATCTGAGTGCTTGTCTCTAATGACTCTGACAATGGACAGGTAAGTGTGCCCAGTCCCTGCTGAGACATTCATGGCTAGAAGTCACGCGAATATAGCCATGAGCGCAAAGCTATCAGCTGGCAACCTACAGACTTCCCTGCTTCTTCCCACTGAAGACGTCAAGGTCACTGGAAACAGAACCCAATAGAGAACTGGTAACTTCGGGACATGCAACAGCAGCTGCTGATGCTGAGGGTGGCACAGGAGTCCCTGAACTGGCCTGGGACATGGCTAGGACAGGGAAAAGACAATGGCATGCTAGGACAAAAGTCATCTTTTTACGCTGTTCCTCTTTTGAAGTTGCCTATCTCTTTAGAGTGACAAATGGAGAGGAGTGACTATGACTCCCAGAGCTTATCCTGTAACTGCTTGTTCTTTTGCAGTGTAGGAAAAAATGACTTGGACAAAGATGATGATGCCAGCTTTGTTCTCCAGAAAGAGGCAACACTGGAAGGTAGGAGTCATGAGCCTGAAAAAGCCAGCACAGATCAGCAGATCTCTCTGGAATCTGGATGCACTCCCTCACTGCTGCTGTGATCTCTGCTGCTTGCCCTGGGGACGTGACAAGGCAAGTGGGTGAGGTTCACCCCATGGAGGCTCCTGGGCTTTAGAAAAGACTGCTTTGGTTCTCTGCAGGTTTTCTAAAAGCTTCCAGAGTTAGGGGAAAGATTCCCTGCATCATGGGTGGTCTCTCTTCAAGTACAATCATTGTTTAAAACTTTGATAGTGCAAGAAAGGAGGATAAACAGTGTTGGAAGGTGAGGAGTGGATGCTTAGAGTGGTCTGGGGATTCCTGTACTATTCAGACAGGAGAACCCATTGTGCTCCTTCCTGCAAGCAGCAAGGGGAATGTGAGATGGAGCTGAGGACCAGCAAGAAGGGACCTTCTGTAAGTGGGTGGAGGGAGAAGCAGAAAGCAAGCCCCTGTGTTACAGACCTGGAGCCCTCGAGGGGGAGAGCAGGAGCTTTTGTTCAGCTCCTTGGACTGACAGGAGGTACCTACCTCCATGTAGTCAAATTGCAAAAGGACTTAGAAGATGCTCCATGAAGAATCTCAGCTCAGGCAAAGACCTTTCTGAGCAAATGTCCACAAAGATACCACAATTAGTGGTAAATGTAGGCTGGCCAGCTGCCCATCTCACTTGTGTCTCTACTCAAAAGAGTCACGAGAACTCATCTGCCTTCAGGTTCAGCATATACATGAGGTTTAACCAGGTTTTAAATGCTGGGAATGCCCTAAACCATTTTGCCTATGCAGTAAAGTGTCTGTGAGCTGTGAAATCCCAGCTGCAGCGCGTGTGGTACAAAAACAGCCAAGGGTCCTGAGGGGCATGGATTGCTTTATGGAAACCCAGCCAGGACCTGAGCCCCATGTCCCAGCCTTGCCTTGGCAGGCAGGCTCTGCCTCACTGGTTTGCCTAGGCAGTGCATCAAACTGCTTGCGAGAAGCACCCTATCCAGCCCCTCTGCAGAGAGGCACCAGTAGTTGACTGCACTGCACATGAAAGCTGGGTCTCCTCCTTCAGTTCTCCACACGGCAGCTGGGTCAAGCTAGTACTGGCCATAACGGGAGCACAGTGTTACGATGTGAACCTGCAATCTGCAAAGCAGTGCAGGTTATTTCTTTAGGGAGAGAGGAGGTATTTCAAAGTATTTTGTGTCCTTGCAGATGTTTAATCTCCTCGATGTCAGAGAACCCTTGGGAAGACCTGACTCCAGTGGGAGTGGTGGGGTCCATGTGCAGGAGAACACCACCTCCTGCCAAGGTGGGAGTAAAGCACTGTGAGATGTCGAGTTTGGATGCAAACTTGTAGGCTGTGATCCCAGACTAGAAGCTGACTTCTTTCAAGGTGGGAAAACACGAGTACACACCGGAAACTTTCCTTGTGCTTTCCAGTTGAGCAGTAGAAGCACAGCAGTCAGGGTAAGTACCATGTCCTGCAGCCCAATTGCTTCCCAGACACTGCCCAGGGCGGTGGTGGAGTCTCCACTCCTGGAGGGGTTAAAAAAATGCGTAGATGTGGTGCTTTGGGACACCGTTTAGAGACACGTTGGCATTGCGTTGATGGCTGATGATCTTAGAGGTATTTTCCAACCTTAATGACTATGCTTCTATGTATCCAAGTCGTCTATTCAGAATAAGCCCGTAGTAAGGGGGACAGACAGCGGCTTTGCGGGAGCTGGGCTCTCTCCGTGTTCCTAACGGGGCCACGAGCGCTTTTTGTGTTTCCAGAAACAGCTCCCTAGAGGCAGGCGGACAGGGTGGGGGCACACAACGCCCTCACAGAGGGTTTCTTCAGGGGAAAAGGGACGCTTTCTCGCAGCACTGTACCACACCGAGACAGCCCCTCTGCCCTGGCAACCCTTCCATCCGAACGATGTCACCGGTAACGGCTCCCGCGGGAAGGGTCGGGGTCTGCTGGCCGAGGGCAGCCTTCTGCCGCTCCGTAGCCCTGCCAGGGCGCGAGGAGGAGGAGGAGGACCCGCGCCGCTCCGCATCACTCGTCCTTCCCGGGGGAGCAGCCACGCTGAGTCTGACCCCGTTTTACTGGTGCCGCTCGCCGCCCGCCGCCTCTGCCGGGCGGGGCAGCTCCCGGGGTGCGTGTGCGTGCGTGTGTGCCCGCATATGCCCGTGCCCGCTTGCCCCGGCCCCGCGGCAGCCAGCACCTCCCCCGCCCCCGCCCCCCGCCGCGCACGGGGAGCGGCGCCCAAACGCCTCGGCGGCAACAAAGCCGGCGGCGGCGGTGGGTGAGCGCGGGGCTGGATGGGTGCGGCGCGCGAGGGGCGAGCGAGGCCGCTCCCCGGCCCGGGGGTCCCGAGCCGGGCGGTGTGGGGCGCTGCCCGCGGTGACGGCTCCGCCGTGGCGAGTCTTCGGCCGCTCGCTGTTCCCGTTCGACCTTACAGCCCCGCGAGCAGAAACCTGGCGGCGGTTGCCGCCCCCCTGCCCGGGATCCCCGGGGAGGGTCCCGGCGGCCCCAGTCCCCCTGCCCGGTGGCGGCCGGCGGCGTCCGAGGCAACCGGAGCCGCTCCTGAAGGCTCGCGGCGGTCGGGCTGCGGAGGGAGAGGATGCGGGTTGAGGTGTTGGCAGTGCTGCCGTGCTGGTGCTGCATTTGCGAGCCTCCCTGCGCGCCGGGGCGCTGGAAGGGGACCCCGGGGCGAAGGAGTGGAAGCTGCTGCCGCTGGATGCTTTTCCCATAACCGCTTGCTGCGACCGGATCTAATCACGGGCAGCATCAAAACAAAACTGTCCGAGAGGGAAAAGGTGCCGTGCAGGGCAGCTGCGTGTAGCGGGAGGTTTTCTTGGCTGTGAGGGAGTGAGAAGCCAGAGCTGCGTGCTGATGTGTGAGGGATGGATCTAAATGTGCAGCTCCCTGGTGGCGTGCTAGCGGCTAAGGTCATGGGATTTTGTAACTCTCCTTACACGAAGGACTGTGGAATACTTTTCCTGAGCTGGGATAACCTTAAATATATGGGAGCACTGTGATGCATGCCTGCGCTGTCATCTTGCTCTCAGAGCAGAGACAGTGGAAGGAGATGCCAGCAGTGTGGGGCAGGCTTACCTGAAATGTGTTACCAAGGGGAAAGAGGCTCAGCCTCTAGTGCAAACCTTGGTTATCGACCTTGGTTACATATCTTGGAGAGTTTTCCTCATCTGCTGGCATCCAGGAGAAGATAATGCAACAAACATGTGTCCCTTGCACTTCATAACTGTGCCCTTTTGCCTGGGTCATGGCATCAGGGAGGGTTTAGGTGACACTTTGAGTAACTGAGGGGCTTGTATAGACATGACTGACTCTGAATGTTCGCCAGGAGGAAGAATATTCCCAATAAAAATCTTCCCCAGAAGGCTCGTGGGCCAGAGACCAAGAGCATCTAAGGCGGCAAACTTTTCCTTTAGCTGCAGCTTTTGCTGTTGGAGGGTGAGAGCTTGAGGGTCTGGTCAGCAGGCACAGGGACTTCAAGGGTGGGCAGCCCATCTCCCTCTCTCTGCATAAACTGCTGTTTTGAAGGTCATGCAGGTGCTGAGGCTAGCCAAATCATCTAGTTTCTTCTGGTTTAACTAATAAATTGGTTGCTGCTGCTGCTGGAGGTGATCGTGCTGCAGAGACAGGCAGCTCCACAGTGCCCTGCATGTGTGCTCAGGGAGCTCCGGCACAGCTGCAGTGAGTGCTGGAGATAGACAGCTAGGGCTGCAGCTGGGCTCCAGGTAAATCTGTTCACTGGCTTGCTTTCCTTCATTTTATGGTAGATAGGCAAAATAAAGTGGAAGGAGCTCTGTTTTGGGTTGTGTTCATGTGCAGCATTGGTGATGTAGGGTGGGCTTTGTGGGTGTATTGTGGAGTCCCCTGTGTAAGTGTGTGCCTCTGGCTAAAGCCGTGGCTGGCCTGAAAATGGAGATGGAAAACCCATGCAGCAAGCTGCCATGCTATCAACAGTGCTGCTCTGCTCGGCTGGGCCTGAGTGTTACTCTTGCTGACAGCACATGTGAGGTTACATTGCAGAAAACAGGAGGAATAAACAATCATCTCTGCCTAATTCCTGCGCAAATATCTGTTGATGAGGCTTTGATAAACAGGCTGCTTGATTGGTGGGTACTGTTTGTTTCCAAATAATCTGTAACTTGGTCAAACCAGGGAAATCGAAGTGCATTGCTGTTTGCTGAGACCTAGTTTTCTAGGGACAAAACAGGCAAGTACTTCAATCTTGATTTGAAGCTATTGGTTGCAGAGTCCTCTGTTGCAGAAACTACACATGCATGGGAGGAATTAAGGTGCTGGTATGAGATAGCTGAGGGTGGTCTGATGTACAGCAAACAAAACACAGCCAGTAGTGTTTCATCTCTAACTCTGTTCTTGAGACTGTGGTGCCTGAGGAACTTGTCTGCAGGTGTAGATAAGTGTATGTTCAGAGGCTTATTTCCTTCCCTGCCTCCGCAGGAGGACGGCTGGTAGGCTGAAGGGCAGCCCTTTGCTGACAGCAGTGCATGATGCCACCCATGCAGGCACCCTCACCACAGGCATGTGGAAGTACATCGCCCCCCCTCCCACATTGCTCCAGGCTGGAGGAAATGGACGATGGTAATGGGTGCTGGCCAAAATCAGTGTCAGGTTGTCTTGCCCTTTGCTCTCAGGCTGACTGTCACAGAGATGTTTGAACCCAAGTTCTTCTGCCTCCTGTGCATCTCGTGACATGCTTGACCTGCATTGTCAGCTTTGGAAAGGGCAGGAACAGTGCAGGAGAGTCCTGGTCCTCCTGTCTTTCCACAGGAGAGGCTACAGGGCGTGCGCAGCCCTCGGTAATGATGTCATTTTCCTGTTCTCAATCTGACTTTCAGAGAGATTATAATAAAAGATCTAACAGAAGAGATTTGATGATATTTTACAAAATGCATGGACCTTTTCCGTGGCCCTCAGCTTTTGTTAATGTAAATCACAATTCTGCGCAGGATTAGCCATCAAAGAGCATTATGAATCAATCAGATACTTTGTCTTATCCATAGCCCTTCTTAGATTGCTGACCTACATAGTCTGGCTGTTGCTATAACTGCTTTCCTGAGGACAAGCTTTGTTTCTGAGTGTAAGGTGGCCCTGCTGCTGGAGATCTTTGTGCGTGGAGAATGATTTCACTGAGATTATAGAGAGATTGACTAAAAATCCCGGTGACTTCAAATGTTCTTGAAGTCTGCTGCATGATGGGTAGCTTGTCTACAAAGTGTGAAATTTAAGAGGTTCCTTTGAATGTTCTTTTAGTTTAATTATGCTGATTTAAAAAACCTAGAAGATGAAATGAGATGCTTTCCTTATGAAGTACTGTTAGATGTCTAGCCAGTGGGATTCGTTATCAGATGCCCTAATCACTTGTGTGATTAAAAACGTTGGAAAAACCTGTATATTTAGGCTATGTGCTTATAGGTGAAGATCAAGGTTTGTTGCCTTTCTGAAATGTGCAGTGTGGTTCAGCCTTTAGTGAGATGTGAACCCAAAGCTTCCTCTCACCTCCCTGAAGTTCTCTGATGATATCGATGTGAAGGCGTGTCTGCCTGTTCCACGCGTAGGTGAGTTTTCCTTCTGATTCTGGCAGCAATGAGGTGAATGATGGTAAAAAGGAGGGCCCAGAATTGGGTCTGCAAAGAAGTGACTTATATTTGTTGGCACTTAAGCCTATTCCTACTTGTTGCTATGATTTCAGATAGATAGATCCCTTAGTTTGAAAGACACCGGGAAGCAATGAGAAGTGCATGTACTGGTGTGTGTGTGTGTGCATCCCAACATGTACCATGGACTGCACGTGTCCATCTTGGTGTGTTAGCTGGTGCCAGGGTTGGTGAAGGTGCTTTCAAATGGTGTGTGTGTATGGCAGCACATTCACCTGCAGACCTCAGGTATGAGATCTTATTTGCTCCTGTGAGCTGCTGGGAGCTCCTCTGTGAGTGTGGGGACAGGGCTGTGTGACTGAGCATCTCTGTGTGACACAGGATGTCTGTCCTCTGGTTTTCTGTCTCAGCAGGTTCCAAGTGGTGCATTTGCTTAGCTCAGATTTGCTGTTCCCTCAGCAGTGTTTGGAAGCCACCTGCTGAGTTTCTGCCTTGAGTGCTTGGCTCTGGGTGTCTCTGAATTTACAGCTCTGCCAGTACATCGTCACATGATCTTAAATATTTGCTTATCATCTGTTGCTGACCAGTTAACACAACCTCTGATCTCAAACAAAAGTTGCGCAGAAAGCTGCAACACAGCATTTTGCTTATTCTTCTAATAGCTCAAAAGAGGTTGGTTTGCCTGATCTTTATTTAAAGTAGAAATAGTGCACAGAATACGCCCCCTGTTACTAGCAGGATGCTGAAGGGCAAGAAGGCCTCTGTTTTTTGGCATTTACTCCTGTGCCCCTGATGCCTTTGCCTGGGAACAGTATGTCTGTGCAGGTAGAAGAGTGCTCTATGCCAGGCTTGCTGAAATTTCCATGTGCTCTTGTGTGTTTCCTGACGGCTGTTGAAAATTAACTGAACAAAGCTGCTTGCTGGTACATCCCTCTGTGCTGCTGGATGAACATCCAGCATGGGATGCCCACCTATCTGTATTTTGTATCCTTCATTCAGCAGCTCCTGTGGCGCTGCTAGATATGTTTGTCATAGAGCCTGGGCTTGTGCCTGGGATTTCCAGGCATGAGAGAAACTGGAAAGAAGCTGATGCTCCCCTAAATAGATATTGCATCCAGTTCCATTTACGATGGATGAAGCAGTTTGCATTTTCAACTTTAAAATTTTATAGAAACACTGAAGTTGCTGACAGCAGTGATTATTTTTTCAATATGCATTATGGCTTGCCTTTTGTATCTCTGTAATACAGCATTCTCTGATTTAAATAAACCAAAGGTGTTCAAATCAGCCTGACCACCTTTGGTGGATTTTCTGTACATACCCTGCGTGTTTCAGCAAGTCCCTGCTCTGTGGGGAGGGTATACCGCTGCTCAGTGGGGTGGGATGGTGACTGACATTGTCATGGCAATTGTGCAGCAATGAGAGCTACTTTCTGAAATGCATCTCCTGGGGACTAAGAGATCTGCAATCGTGGTTTCCCGCAGCAGATGACTGACCTCGAGGAGCTGCTTTTTATCTGGAAATAGCATTTAATTCACAGTACCAGTTTTGTTTTTTTCTGACTTGCTTGTAAGTCAGAATCCTCAGGTAACGCTGCAAGCGGAAGGGTAGTGTGGTCACAGGGAGCTCTTCTGAACGGAGCGGCCTAGCAGAAAGCATCGCAAAAGTAATTGGTTTCTATTTTAAATAAGTAAGTAAATACAAATAATCTCTGATTTCTCAGAGAAGATGGCCTCATGTGCTGAGTTGCATTGCCTAGCAAGACTGAAAGTTTGAGTGTGACCCTTTTTTAATGAAGTTGGGATGTTATATCTGCTTTTTGGTTGTTTTTGTGTTTTTCTCCTTCTCCCAAGGTACAACTCTGTGTAAGTTAAATATTTTGCTTTGGTCCATAGATGGATAATCACTGTGTTATTTCTTATTTGTCCCTGTGACCTGAACATAATCCTGCCATCTTTTGTGCTGGCAAGGGTTCATAAGGAAACTTAGAGATTTGGGGATACAAAATTATAACTGTGTGGGTCTCACTATGTTTTGTTGTTGTTTACATTTTTATATAAATATATATTACCACTCTACCCAGCTCTTGTTTCTCTAGCAGAGATTCAGTGTAAAGAATTGTGGTGGAGTCAGGCACTTTATAAGTGGAGTCCGTTAGCAGAAACTGAGCAGAGATGGGAATGTCATGTTTCAGTTCCTTTGTGCTGGTGTTCCATGGGTGAGTCTGACAGAAATATTGTGTGTGTGTGTTATGAGTGTCTGGAAGGTGCTGGATGGATTTTGCTCTCATCCAGGTAATTGTCTGTGAATTTGAAGTTCATTTCCTATTAACAGCTGGTTTTGCAATCTTGGAATTCACTTTTCACAACTGCGAGAGTGCCCAGCTGGAAGAGAGGGAAGAGCAATGCTGGAAGGACACTTCCAATCAAGAATGATTTGTGTCATGGGTTGGTCAGGCTTTCTGCTCATGATATGTGGTGAGAACTGAGGCATCATTGGCAGTTTCAAGCTCTTCACATAAAGAGCAGGCCTCTTCAATCTGGCAAAAAGAGTAGCTCACCTGTGGGTTGAGGAGTCTGAAGAGGTGATGAAGCTTTGGTGTTGTGTGCAGGGACTGCTGCTGTGCTGACCAGCCTGAACCGGCGCAAGGCTGCATGCTTTAAATGAAGGGATCTGAGAAGTGCAGAGAGGTGGGAGAGCTGCACAGAAGGCGTCTGGTCTGCCGGTTTTCAGAGCAGCCACTACTTGCTGTCTTCTATTGTATTCTTTCGTAACACAGCGTGGGTGTGGACTGTGAATAGTTTAGGTCCTGTGGATGCAGCTCACCAATTTCTAATGTGGTTTGAAGTGCGCTTTTAAAAATTGAGATCTCCTTCAAGTCTGCACCTGGGGTAAAAATGAAGTTAACTTTCGAGTGTGGCGTGGCTCCCTTCTGCCCTTTCTGTTCTCAGTCTTGGAAACTTCTTACTACTTTGTAAATTGCTCTGCGAAACACCCCTCTCTTTCAGATGGACAACACAGATGCATTTTGATGAACTATGTGTTCTAAGGCTGAGAAGTTTTCCTGGTTATTAGGAGAGCGCAGTTGGATAAATATTTTATTAGATATTCATGGATTGTTTAATTAGATGGATAAGTGATCATATACGTGCAATGTAAGAAGAAAAATACAGAAAGATTAATTAAGAATTAGTTGTAAAGTTTGATGTCAGAAATGGTATTAAGTTTCATAATGGACACTTAATTAAATTTACTTCTGTTCATGCTGGAAGTGAATGGAAATAACAGAAATGTAAGCTCACTGTAGCTACAGACGTGAGGATTCACCAAGGTCATTAATGTATATTAACTCATACTTTTAAATTCATGCCTACCATTAATTTGATTTTTTCCTATCTGTCTCCATGCAGACAACACTCTGGAAGCCTGACTTTTTTTGAGGTATTGCAGAAATGCCTCCCCCCCCGCCTCCCATCATTCCTTCACAGTCTCCAAGCTGAGATTTTATGCTGGGTGAGGACAGCCAGTAAAGCCCTGGAGGTGATATTTCAAATGCTTAATTTTGCACCTAAACATTATCTTGCTGGTGCCAGCGTTTCACATCTGTGGAGTGTTCTCAGGCATGAATGTGATGTGCTGTCATACGTGCACTGGAGCCAGTTGGTGACGTGGCAGGAGCTGGGGCAGGGAGGTGAGGTGTCAGGAAACCTAAAAGAAAGAAAGCAAAGGATGCAAGAGATGCCCAAGGACCAGGGAGACCCAAAGCTCTGTTGCAGCTGCTCCTGCTCATAGTTCAGCTTCACCATTGGCAGGGTGGAAGAGATGGAATTAGCCATGATTTGCACAGGTCGTCTGGCCAAATGTGACTCCTGCTTGAACCATGGCTGTTGTGTGAATTGGCTGTGTTTCTGTTATGGCGCTGTCCCCTGGGGAAGTGTGGGAAACAAAGTCCTGCTTGAACTTGCGTTTCAGCAGGTGAGTTTCTTGCTCTGTTCCTGGGGAGGTGGTGTGATAGCAGGGGATTTCCTCACTGACATATTCTGTTAATGTCACAGCTTGGGAGTGCATTTCCCCAGGCAAATGGCCAAGATAGCAATCAGTAGCTGGATGTGCAGTTCCTACCCATAAGTTCCTTATGTCCTGAGTAGCAGAGGTTGAGGTCTGGCTGCAGCAATCACATCATCCCCAAATCCCTGCTGAGTGCACCAGGTTAGTACTGCTTTCTGCCTGTTTAGCTTCTCCTCTGCAGAAAGGATGCCGTTTGGGTTTCTGTATCTTCTGTGGTGCCAGTGAATTTGTCTAGTGTTTGTAAGGACCAATGGCTCTGGGATGAAGATCATTCTTCTGCCTAAGCACAAGCTGCCCAACTTATGTAACAGGAATTAATTGCAGCAGTCTGCAGTAGCCCTAGGCTCATCCTAGGATTTGCCTTACCAAGGGTCAGGCTTTCAGAAGGCAGGATAATGTTTAAGTTACAACTACAGCCTAATTTGACTTGTGTGTGCACTACAGGTTCTGTCTGCATGGTTTCACAGCTGCTTCTCAGCTTGATGTTGCTTCTTCGTTGTGCAAAACGGATGTGTATTTGTGGTTTCATTTTTTCCCCTTTTTGTCTTTTTGCTGCTTTGAGACTGTGCTTTGCTTGTTTTGTGCTTAAACCCTGCCTCAAGGACAGAAACATCAATTCTGCAGTTTGCCTCTCTGTGGTGCTCCTCAGAGATGTCTGAGCACCTGCAGTCTGAACTGTGTTTGCTGGGAAAGCATCTCTGATATTTGAGGACCCGAGGCAAGCAGAGGCTACCCAGCCAGTCCTGGGTGCTCTTCTGAGAGACTGCCAGGACTCTACTCATCTGAGTCATTTCTGACATCTGGTGAAATGCAATTCTAATGCTGAGAAGCCAGCCCAGACTCGATCATGGGTCTGATCTTGTGCAAGGGGCTAACAATAAGGGATATGAAAATTTTATATTTGTTTGGTTTCATAGCAGCTCTAACAGAAGTGAGGCAGGAATTGCTTCCCTCTGGCGTCTTTGATTTGCCTCTCTCATGGCTCTTTGTCTGGCCTTTGTGCCTTATTTACTGTACTTCTTTTAAAAAACTTATTTAGTGCAAAAAATACCGGGGCAGAACCTTGCCTTCAGTGAGTGCTTCTGCTGCTTGGGGAAGTGTACTGTGACAAAATGCAGGTGTGGGATTATGGGTTTGTGTGGGGAGAGGAGAGGGCTGTTCTGGCAGGGGCTGGGCTCAGCCCATTGCAGGGACTTCTGACACTGGAACGAACAGCAGGCAATGGCAATGGAACATTGTCTTCTCTATGGACCCTCAGAGGGTCCATAGAGAAGACAATGAGTATGGAGAGGATTTGTTGGCTGGTTGGCACTGGTGTCCTGGGGAACCATTGGCTCTACCAGTGGCCTGAGAGGCAGGTAGTTGCTGTAGCCGTTACCTCTTCTCAAGCTTGTTCCCAGCCTGCCTCCAGGTCCTTGCCTTAGTTGTCTTCATGGACCAGTCCTGCTCTGAAGCTCCTCAGCATCTCATTCCAGTTCTTGGCTGAGCCCTTCTCTGGGATTCACATCCCACTCTCTGTCGGGTAGCCTGCTCACCCAGACTCCTTTGTTTCTCACATTTTCTCCTCACCTGGCTGATGTGATCAGCAGGTGCAGTGTCTCTGCTAGTGGTGGCATGTGTTTGTGCCCTTGCTTCCTGTCACCAGCGTGCACCAGTGCTTTCCTGGCTGTGCTGGCACCCAGTCAGAGCTGCTGTGCCACTTGGCTTGGATGCACTCCTGGATGGTGCGCTGCTCTGCAGTAGGTTAATCGTTTTCTATTTACCCATAATTAACCCAGCAGGCAGCGGTTTGATTATTGTGTTGTAGAAGAGTTATGGAAGATTTTTAATTTTGGGGTGAATCAGCATTAACAATTAAGCAATAAACAAATACCATTTCTCATACAAGAGCTGAGACAGCAGTGTGTTGTCCTTTGCCAAAGCAGCCATCAGGCAACTGGGGGGGCTCAGAGGCTTGATGTCTTTTCTTGCCTCCTGGTACCACTACCTGATTGCTGACTGTTAGTGCACATACCAGTCACACTGGAGCCTGGACATTACTAGGGTATGAATTCTCTTCAGACAGATAAACTCGCCTGGGCTGGTACTAGACCTTACTTAACCTTGGAATCTTTCAAGGTACCCTCTCTTCCAGTAGCTCTCTGTTAGCGTTCTTGGTGGTGCAGATGTTTGCCCTATAGAAACGCTGTGACGATGAATTTGTCAAACTGGGGCTCAAGCAGAGGGCAAGGGGGCCTGATCACTTTTGTGCTCATGGCTTGCAGGGTAAGTCCTGAGGATTCAAGCTCTGCTGAGGGACACTGCCCATCGCAGCATGGACTCTGTGCACATCTGGAAGGAATCATGCTGCCAGAGGTGCTCCTGCACAGGCAATCTTGCTGTCCTGCTGTGTTGAGCGGCTCACGTGCCCTTGATCCTCTTGGCTCTTGGAGATGGCTGGTGAATATTCCTGAGCATTGCACGCTGTTAGTGAGAGGGAGTGAGTGGACGGCTGAGCAGCTGCCTCGCCCCCAGCCCGGCCCTGTGCTTCCTCTCAGCTCTGTGGCCACCCTAGGCACTGCCACAGCAGAAGCTGCACAAGCCTGATGACATCTCTGCCCTCACTTTTCAGTCATGTATAAAGGCAGACTTAGGCAGGAAGTGGGGAGCCAGAGGTGGATTGCTGTACATTTTTAAAAGTGATGTCCCTGAGGAAGTGTTGCATGACTGGGTACGCAGTGTACAGGGCTTGCTTGACCTCCTATGCGTCTCTGTGTCCTTTTTCTCTACTGTTTGCATCACTTATCTAACTTGAACGTGCCTTACTGCAGGCCAGCAGGCTGGTGTGAGCACAGGCTTGTTCCTCTGCTGAGCTCACTGGCTGAGGATTTCTTAGCCTGGCCCCAGTAAATCAGCTGGGGCTCCAGCTCACCATTACTCGTCCACCTTTCCGTACTGTGTTACAGCTGTCCTGTGATCTGTCTGTCCAAATTCCCCTGCCAGGGGGTGGCTTGCTCTCATTGCTTGCTGTGATGGCCAACCCTGTTCTGGCTAAGGTGTCTCTCAAAGGGGCAGCTATGCTGAGGTATTGCTGCTGGCCAGAAGAAGTGGGGAAAGGTGTTTTGCAGTCTGGCAGGCAGCTCTTCCTGTCACGTTGCCCCCTCCTTTGACCTAACCCTCAAGTGTCGTTTTGTTTCATTTTTTTCTCAGCTGGTGAGAACCTGCACCAGCTGGCACTGGTGGGGCCTCAGCACTTGTGGTAAGGCATTGCATGATGCCTCTGCACTGAGCAGCACCCTTCTTCTTTACTCTGTCTTCCTCCTTGCTTGCTTTATACCTCTCTTTTTCTCTATCCTCCTCCCTTTCTTCACCACAGAGACTTTGTAAAGCCTGAGGTTCCCTTTTCTCCACAGCTTTCCCTGCCCTGCTGTGGTGTGCTGCTGTGGGTTAGGATCTTTGGATGGCTCAAACTGGCAGTAATTTGGGATATCAGCATATTGGGACCTGTCCTTAAACTGTGAGTGCTTAGGTTCCCTGCTGAGAGCAGAAATCTGAGCTACTGGATTCAGAGGTGAAACATATGTCAGGCCATGCATGTACACTGGAAACTTGCCCAGAGCAAGACAGCTATGGGAGGCAGTGTTTTTTGAGCTGATTGTGTGCTCTCACTTGCTAAACAGCCTTGTGATTAATATTAAGAGGATTTTAGGGCACATGCCACAGTTATGCTGAGTTTCTTTAAGAAGTAGGGGAGAGGTTAGAAAAACTAAACTCTGTAAAGGCTCTTTTGTGTTTCCAGCCAGGATCACCAGTTAAGTGCAGTGCATCACTGCTCTGTTGCATCAATGTAGGCGGTGGCTTTGCTGTTAACCGTACAGTGGGAGAGGGATCCACGAGAGGGTCTTTGCAGAGGCATTTATACAGGTTGCATTGCTGAGATCTCCTTAGGGACCCAGAACTCCAGTGCTGAGGGTGACTTCTTCTGCCCTAATGTAGGCATGATCAGCTGTCTCTGACCCTGGCTCCTGGCACTAGACTCGGGGAGTTCTGCAGCCAGCAGGTCTTTGCCAGTGCATTTTGCCTTCAAAATAAAGGTCTGTGTGCTGGTTTACTTGAACGCGTGTTATATTTAAAGGTGTTGGGGGGCTCAGTTGTTCATCTTACACAGGACTTCTTTGCATGTGGTGTGGGCGCAGCAGTGTCTGCAGGCTCTGGGCATTTCTGTATCACTGCTGATGTACTGTGGGATCCCAGCTGGCAATTGTAGTCCCCAGTCTGGTGGTTCTGATCAGTCTGATATGGCTGTCTCACATCTTCCCCTTCTTTCCTAGGCTAGAGAACTCGATTAAAAGGGAGATGGGGGCATGAAGAATTGCCTGCAGAGCACAGATATGCTCCCCATGGTGTCATGTCCTACAGATCTTATCTGGCAATCTGCTTTTACCTGCAAGGGTTTGACAGGAACTGGCGTGGACAGCAAAAGAACCTGGAGATGAAGGTGATGACCATGGCTTTTTCTCTTCTTTTGCTTTTTGCCTGTCTTTTCCCTTTCACATGCCTGTAGCAAGGGTATGGCTGCTGTTGGCACGACAAGGCTCCATCCTTTCCGAGGCACTGCTGTTTGCACTGAGGCTGTCTCATGTTTTGTGGGGAGGACCACAAAGATAACGGGAAGGGTTCTCTGCCATTCACCTTGCAACTATCTTGCTTTTCTCTTCTAAAGCAAAATAAAGCATTTTATTCTGCTTCTTGCAGGAGCCTTTGTAGATGTTGATGTGTATTGGTTATAGTCCAGAGATACCCATTTAAGATCCAGTGATTGTTCTGACTTGCATGAAATTAATGTAAGATGTGTGCTGGATCCGATTTCATTTTAGGCTTTCCCCAGAAAGTCTCTGAGGATATTGCTGGTGGTGCTATGTTGGGGTAATTAGCTGGCTGCTTTCACACTTGAGCTCTGCTGAACATACCTGAAGTGCTTTCGTGGCTGGCCCCACTACTCTTCCTTTCTGTCACTCTTTGCAGCCGGCATCTTGCCCCTTATTGCAGCACTGCAAACCTTCACTAGCTGCCTCCTGGGATGATGAGTTCATACAGAAGATCCGAATTATGTACTGAATATTCATAGAGCTCTGTGATTCAGTTTTGGACCTGAGTAAGTCCAATAATAGCATGAATGCCGCTATACAATTAGCGTACACCATAAGATTTTGATCATGCAGAGCAAGACTCTCGGGTTGCAGTGACTTGGAAAGGTGGAAATGCTAGGATTCCCCCATTTTCTCTTCCACTTTGGAAAGCTAACTCAGTTGGGGGCATTTTTAGAGGTGACTGCAAATACAAGTATTGAGTTGTTGCCCGTTTTCATATGTGATGAAGATTTGGAAGGACCACATTGTATAGCTGCTTCTTTAAATCTTTAGCTTAACTTGCTGTCTTATCAAGAGTGCCAGATGTTGTGCCCTACTTCCCCCTCTGCTGGAAACATGTTAATCTCTTCTCTGCTTAATACCTGAATCTTTAATATGGAAAATGCACCGCTCTTTCTTCCTTTCTGTCCGGGGAACACTTCTCTCTCCCAGTGTTGTGTTACCTTTCGCATTGCAAACTGAAATGCTTGGTAGTGGAGATCCAGCATCCTGTCTGCCTGGGGCCTGCTGATTTTCCGTTCCCGAATAGGGCAGAGAGCAGCCAGAATTTGCAAGGATATCAAGACAAGGTGGTGTGGGGCATAGCGGATGTTGGCAGTAGCGGCCATGCATTGGTGGAGGTAGGTGAGTAGAAAAGAAAGAACATGGCAGATTGCTTTGAGCATCTTTCAGCTGCTGTTTTCATGGGGAAAGAGGGAAACTGAGCTGGGGACCGCTTCACTTCTGTTTAGGTGGGATTTTTGGTATAGAACAGAGGATCAAAAAAACAAGTCAGCCATGGAGCTGCACCCCGATAAAACTACTTTTTATTTTTTTATTTTTTTTTTCCCTATGGTAGCAAGGGTGATTTTTAGTTTTGTTTTTCTTCCTTGTTCCTCTGTGGAAATCCTCTGCTTGCTGGAGAAAGACACGTCTTGGGGTGTGACCTCAAATCCACTGGTGAGAGAGCAGCATCTTGTGTAGATAAAGGAGTCATCTTTTGTTGGGAGGGTTGGGAACATGGGGCAGCGCTGTGTGCATGTGCAAAGCACAGATATGCAGCAGTAACTGATTACTATTATTCTGGCCTTGGTTGGAAGCTCATCTTTGGGTCAGCTGAAATCTAAGGCCAAGCCAACCTCTCAAGCACAGGTTCACTTTTAGTGCAGAGATATTTCTTCTTTTGGTGTGCTTTGGTAACACTCCACTGAAACATTACCTTCTGTTTGTGCCAGGACAAAATCTTTAGCCCATTTTGAAAGGCTCAGTAGTCTTCCTGTTCAACAACCAACCTCAGTCCCCTGTTACTTAACAAGCCACCCTGGTTAGGTGCCTGGTTGTAATACACAAAGGCTGCTGGGGGAGCAGAGTATTTGAAAACCAGCAAAGTGAGGTATTTGATCTGTTACATCTGTATCTCTCAGTCTGCCCAACCCTCTTGTCAGCAGTTAGGCTGTTCAATATGTTAACATCAAAAATGAAATGGAAACAGGCTTTTTCTCTTACTTCCTTTGGGAACATCTGAAATTTGGGAAGTAAAAGCAAAAATAGGTGCACATTCCTCCTTCACCATCAGTGCTTGATGTATCTGTGTGGGAGCCCCAGACCCCTGCTCCCTGAGAAAGTGGCTACTGGCTGAGCAGAGTCTGCCTGTTGGAGAAGGGGGCGTGCTTCGGTGTGTTGCATACAGATTTAGTAATGGTTTTCCAAGGTGAATGTCCAGACCAGCGGAGCACACTCGGCAAAACCTTCGACCACACACTAAAATGCAGTTCTCTTTAATGATAATAGGATGATGCATATGTAAGCGTATCGTGTGAGATTAACAGAGTAATTAATTCTGCATACTTGATGCTGAAGTGCAGTGCCAGCCCATCTGCTCGGTTTTGCTGCTGTTTTGCATGTGCCTTAGGGATGGCTTTACCAGTGCTCTCAGTCTGGGAGAGCTTGTTCTGTCAGGAGTTGGCGGTTGGTGTGTGTGGCTCGGTGGCCACTCTTGTGTCAGCCTGTTCCTGTACATTCAAGACTTCTGCTCTCTTACCTGCATGAGGTCTGTGCTGCGGTACCGAATGGCAGAAGATGACCATCTTGGATGTTGCTTTGCAGCTGAAGCATCCTGTGGGAACTGGGCATCAGCTCTGAAACATCTTGGTGAGCAGAGAACAAGAGCCCAGAACGGGCACTGCATGCAGAGCATCTGGGAGATATGGGAGAAAAGCTGACTGAAAATTCAAATAAGAAAGGACTTTTGACATGGAAGGTTTGTGGAAGGTGGGAGGAGGGCTGGAGGTAGGTGTACAAATCTCCCCAAGGCAGGAGGGCAGCTGCCAGCCACTGCACTGTGGGGAAAGGCCATGGAAGTTAGAGCACACCTTGTGTAGTGCCAATGCTGGAAGGGGTGTGAAGGGCCTTACGGGAGGGTTCCCAGGAGGAAGAGTTGAGCCCTGGCGATGCAGATGCAATAGGAAGGCACCTGGTTCCCCGCAGGTAGCACGTAGAGGTTTGGGAGACCACCTCCCCAACTCTATGCAGTGCTGCGCATCATTGGTCTCTTAAAAACAGTTCTCTTAAGTACTGCTGCAGTCATGAGTGGTTTTGCCAGGTGCTAACTACCAGTGCTGCTGGCCTAGCTGCTGTGTGAGCATTTGAGCAGACAGAGAAGAGCACAGCACTTTCATCTCTCCTGGCAACAGCAGCGCCCCTGTGAAGTCAGAGGGTTCAGGGAAGCTGGCGCCTTTAGGCAAATGTGTGGGAAATTTCCACCTGGCTTCCCTTCTCTCACACAAATAGGTTTCCTCTCCTTGGGCTGTAATCTGCAGAGATCTCTGAAAGAGCTCTGGTTTTTGGTCAGCTTGTAAAGGCCTTCCAGAAAGGGCACAGAAGTTTAGCTGTAAGTGTGCTCATTTCTGAGCCACTTGTGCTCTATCCTATTTTAGATGGCTGCAGAGAGAGCCTTATGGAGATCCAGACAAGATAAGATTTTGTACCCAACCCAGAGTGAGAGGAACTTAAACAATGGGGCAGAATTATAATTTTTACTCCTGTACTTTGGGGAAAAAAATTGAAAAATATTGTTCATAACAGACGTCAGAAAACATTTGTCAGACTGACAAGTTTTTTAACTTGTGATTTCAGTATTTAATAACTTCAGAAAGAGGAATTAAAATTCAGACAAGGTGATTTGTAAAAGTAATTTCCCTTGAAAACATGCAACTCCGACCTATAAACGTATTGGACAGCTTATGAAAAAGCTTCTGTTTCAGCAATATCAATTTCTTATTGCATCTTGGATGCATTATTACTTAATTCAAAAATATGTGCAAATAGGTATATAAGTACATGTGTATATGTATTTATTACATATTGTAGAGTGAGAGATGTTCACTTCAGTGGAAGCAGAAGAACCTTCACTGAACGGGCCTGATCCTTGAAAATAATTAAAAAAAAATGAACGAGAAGACCACTGAAATGCAAACTAATAATCCCAAAGCAGTGTGAAAGGGTTTTGCTAGGCTTCTCGTGTCATTTTTCTTCGCTTTGATATTGGAGTGCTACAGATCTTTCTACATGAGAGGAGATGCTCTAACCAGCATACCCAGGGCTTTGGGTTCTCTGGCAGTTTTGCATGAGGAGCTTGTTGTGTGTGATGATCTGAGGAGGGACAAGAAAGCGTGTGCCTCCTGTCAGGAGGCCCCAGGGTGCCCAGGACTCTGTACCTTCAGATGCCTGTGCAAGCTTAAAGCATGATGTGGTAACAGCCAAGCTCCCATCCTGAGAAGCTGGATGATCATGGAACAGAGCACGAGGTACACCACTGGTAAGGATTCCTTCGGCAAGGAGAGGGAAGAAAGTGGAGAGGAAGGGTTACCTAGGATCAGCTCCCATGAGACTCCGGTGACGTTCCCAAATAAAAAGCTTTAAAACTTTTCCCTTAAAAGTGCACTAGAGTAAAAGTAAGCAGATTTGTCTAAATAAAATGAATGAGTAACTTTTGACCTAAAGCTTTAGCTGAGCCAGTTCAAAATTCAACATTGTTTAAAGTTCAGTGGACTTTAAGCCCAGTGCTTTTCCACTTTGAACTTGGATCAGTTTTTGAACGGCAAGAAGGAATGGCCTTGTCGCAGATAAATTGCCCATAAGATCACCCTCACAGTCATCACAGTGTCACCCATCCAGTTCCAACACCCCTGCCACAGGCAGGGACACCTCCCACTGGATCAGGTCACTCGAAGCCCCATCCAGCCTGGCCTTGAACACCTCCAGGGATGGGGCAGATGTGACTTCTTTGGGCAGACAGTTCCGGTGCCTCACCACCCTCACAGGAAGAAAAGTTTTCCTAATATCTAAATCTCTTCTCTTTCACATGAAAACCATTCCCCCCTCATCTTTCCCAGCAGCAGGACACCAGCAGAAGTCGCAAGGATCACTCCCTCCAACTTCCCTAATTTTTCACATGTGCTTTTTTGAGCATCTCTTGGTGAAGAAGGTGAAGTTGGGATTGGCAGTGCTATGATATGGCTGGCCTGAGGACAGAGCTGACCTGTATGGCGAAATGCTGGAAGGATTTCAATGCTTTAAAAGAGCCAGTCGCTGATGTTGCAGTAAAGAGAAGTTTCTTGGGGCACAAACTCTGCAAATTCATGTTTTGTGTGTGCTCACTTCACTGTCTGCAGCTCTCATGTGTTAGGGAATGGCTCCATTTTTAGCAGGTATGTGTAGAAGACAAGGTGGAAGTGAGGAGTGGAGTGTTGTGACTGGTAATGGATATTATTGGTGGTTGAGAATGACCTCTTCTGAAGCCATCCATCCTAGGTATGACAGATGCCTGACTTCTATGTTTGGGTGGAGTTTCCTTCATAAAAGAAGTTGTCTGCTATTTTTGTGGCCAGGTGGCACTGAGTGGATGGAAAGAGAGCTATGTGCTCGCATGCAGGACATTTCTTTCAGTGGTGACAGCAGTGTATTTCTCCTGGCACATGCAGGAATTTTGAATGCAGGCAGGACTGATGGTGTGATTGATTACATTAGTGAGTGAGTGATTTCATTAGCAAGTGACTTGTGTAGCTCCTCAACACATCATCTGAAATCTAACCATGTTCCTCGCTTAAAAAGCTTCTTTTTCTCCGTATTCTCCACATAAAAATTCTGCATTCTCCACTTTTTTCATTCTGTTTGGTGGCATTGGAAGCACTTACCTAAACATCTGTTGGGTTATACATTTTATTTTCACAACACAGTGATATGTTAGAGCAAAACCAAGAATTGCTAGAAGCGAGTCTTCCCTGTTTGTGTAGTTACAAAATTGGAATACACGCGTTGAATTAACAGCCAAGGTAAATAGTGTATTAGACAGATCTTCTGAAACTCGGCTCCAGAGGGACAGATGTTTAGCTTGAACAAATGTATTATCACCTTTCATCTGATGTCTTGAGTATATGAGAAGTGTAGCTGCTTCATTTGCAAAATGGCATGTTCTTTGTTTGTTTAATACTCGAAAGACACTTGGTAATTTTTTTTTTTTTTCCTCTGGGCAGGAATAGGGAATTTTAAGAGCAGATGTGGATTCAAGGTTACATCTTGAATCCCATTTTTTTTTTGTTCTCTTCAGTGTCCTTGGGCATGTTCTTTTATTTTGAATGGAGGGATTCCTGCCCTGCCACCTCCATGTCTTTCCTCTTTAGGTATCCTCATTTTGCACACTTCCACATAAACTCATTCTGCCTCTGCTACCAACCACCGCTCTTTTCAGAAGCACTTTATGGAAAGTGCTGTGTATAGGAAAGAGTTGATACCAAGAAAGCACCCAAAAAAAAAAAAAAAAAAAGATTTACTTGACATATAAATTGTTCATAGAGGGAAGCATAAAACCATTAAAAAATACACCAGCAAAAGCAGGAAACAAAGCTCTCCTGCTGTGTGTTCAGCCATGGCACAGTCGTGGGTACAGATGGAAATGCATAAATGAAGGCAACCTGGAAAGAAATGTGAATGTTCTAAGTTTAAATATGAACTCATTATTGCATTATCCCCAAAAAAAGACTAAGGAACACCTTTCTAGATGGAAAAGCTTTTGTGCACACATCAGAGGCAAGAAACCTGCTAGTGGCTGATGCTAATGTGTGAATGGAGGGACCAGGCCAGAGGCATGGAAGAACAAGCGGATGCGAGTTCTGCATGTGCCCATCCCCAGGGGCAGCATCTCTCAAATTGCAATTTAAATTAGGTTAAAGGTGTTATTTGATATGATTGCGCTTCAGAGGTATCTGGTGATTCCAGTCAGCATAAGAAAAATAACACTTGTAGGGTATGTAAGAATTAATGGAGGAGTCTCATCGTCTGTTTGCAGAAGAATCTTATTTCCAATTTACTTGCCTATTTCCTGTTCTCTCATTTTCAGATGTTAGTGAACCTGGAGAGAGGGAAACAGCATATTTGGATTTTCAAGGTTTTGGTGAGATTGTTCACCCAGAACCTCAGAGAAAGAAATCAAACCCTAAGCTGTCATGGGATGAGAAAGTTCCTGTCCTGGATTAGTGAGTGCTCAGTGGGTAGGAAACGAAGCGGTCAGATTTCACAGCATCACAGAAATCCCACAGGGATTTGCTCCAAGATCTCCACTGTTGAGCAGTGGTAACGGTTCTGCAAAGGAGAGGAGGAAGGGTTGGGTTATGGGCTTGGCTGGCTTTGTCTTCAAAGTGCTGCTAGGACCAGAGAAAACACTGGGCAGCTCCAGAGGGGTCTGGCAATCCAGGGTGGCTGGGCAGCACAGCAGCAAAGGTAGCCTGTGCTAGCAGGGGTAAGATAATACCCTTTAGTCATATTTTATTCCTGCCCTCCTCCCTGCGCTGGGGAAAACTCTCAGTGAGTCAGTGCTGCTTGCAAAATATCCTGCAGTCATTGCTGACGGCTGAGAGCTCGGAGCTGAGAAACGGTCAGGAAGGGAACTAGAAGTGGAGGAAGTTTTGCAAAGAGAACAAAGCAGCCCCATTGTTATGTTGCTGTTGGACTACGTGGCCTGAGTGTGTACAGCTGGGATGTCGTGGTGTGCCTGTCTTGAGGGAAGTTCACGTGCTGCCAACAGTGCAGGGGAAGTTGACCAAAAGAGCTGGAGGTCTGGAAAAGCTGCTCTGCTACGAAGAGTTAGAACAATCAGGATTCAGCTTGGAAAAGCAAGAAAGGAAAGGAGGGTGTTAGGAGAGGTGGAGGGACCATGAATGATGTGCAGAAAATGAAGGCAGAAGGATCAATGTTGGTGCAATCGGATTTGCTGATATGAAGAATGGAGAGGCACGGTTGCCTCTGTATGGTGCACGACTGTGGAATTCACTGCCTTGGGCTGTTTGGGAAATGTGAGTGGTTTCAAGGAGCAATTAAACAAATGTGCAGAGGACAGGCATTAGTATGGCTGATGACACAGCTTTTTGGAAGTTGTGCATTTACTAAAAGTGAAATACATGCACACGTTTGTCCATACATATGTCGTTTCTCTGCATCTGCTGTTGGTCGCTATGAGAAACAAGTAAAGGTTTGACAGACCTTTTCTTTAGCAAGATGAAGACACTGTTGTTAGCAGTTTAGGGTATATCTGCTCTGGGTTGTGAAAATGGGGATTGTCGGCTGTTCTCTGCCAGGGTGGACAGCAGCATCTGGGACGCAAGAGGTGGCAGGACCTTCACGCTCTTCTGTACTCTGATAATTAAGGCCTGTGTAAGTACAGTGAGACACTTGGACAATAAAGGTTAAGTATAAGAGTGCATGGACAAGATGTAATTGCCTGATTGCCTTGAAAGTAGTGCATCACTCCCTTGTTTTCTGCCCAGGACTTGCAGTGTGGGCTTAGACTGCCTGCTAGCCAGCCAGTGCTGCACCCCACAGCCACATCAGGCTTTAGGTTTCAAGAAAGCAGGAACTATTTAAGTATTTTTATAGGTTTCGGGAATTTGTTATTTTCCCCTTTGTTTTTTTAGTACTCACAGCTGACACTTGTGCTTTGTATAGGTGGTAAGTTTCCATCACCTCCAGAAGAGCACGTTTGTATTCACTGCCATGAAACAGAAGCACACACAAGTTACTTCTTTCTAGGTCTGGAAGGGGAGCACCACTTGCATCCTATCCTGCCTTGCCTGGAAGAGCAGCTGCCTTTCAGCTTGGTCCAAAAGGCTCAGTGGCAGAATGCTTGAGAGGGACCTCATGTTAGGACACTACCTGTGCGTATCAAATCAGATCATGTCATAAAAAGTAGTAGTAATAATTAAACTAAATTATTAGTCCTTAATAGAGTTAAAGGAAAATATGAATAGTCAGCATTAGGATGCTGTGATAATTGAGTACTTTATTCTGTTAAGGGCAGCATGTGTCATTTAGCTTATGCGGCATTGTACGCCGAGTTCCTGCAAAAGCAAGTTACTTCTTGAACTGTATAGCACTGTGAAATCTCCCTTTCTGTTGCTGCTGTTTAGTAGAGTGAATCTGTAAAGTCTAAAATGCATTTGTCTATTTTGTGAAGAATATAGATTAAGATGTGTATTATAAAGCAACTTTTCATACAACTGACTTGCTCTGAAAAAGCAGGGAGCACTGCCCCTGTGTTTGAGGAAGAGTGCATGATTCACCACAAATAAGGAGGAAGATACTGCCCTAGGAAAAGTTCACTTTTTCTTTCCTTTCTCCTGTTGGTTGTATTAAGCATCAGCATTAGGATTTTTCCTTTGCTGTGTTATGGGTATATCTGCTGCTCAGAGTCTTTTCCACAGAAAAGGCTGTGGATCTGGTGAGAGCATAGAGCAGGCAATTTATGAACTGGCTCCTGCTCTAGCTGAGGGTAGGTTTCAGACTAAGTAGGAATAAGCCTGTTTTGAGTGGGTGTTTAAGCATTCAAAAGGCTTGTGTCGTGTTAATGTGTTTGCTGCTGGCCTCTCCATGCCTGGGTAACGCCTTTTGTGAGACTGCAGGGCTCATCTGAGGTAGTACTTGCTCACCCCCAGAATCACAGGTTTCCTCTATAATAGTGAGTTTTTTCTTCCTCTTTTTTTTTTTTTTCAGATGTTTCTTGAACTTTTGGGTGCTCCATAAAACTGTTGTGGTTGGGGATGTCCTGCACAAAACCTGGGAAGAAAACCTGCCAATAGCCAACAATGACTTGAGTTGGAGAGCTGCTGCTTTTTCCACAGGTACCGTGTTGGTAGTTCAGTAACTTCTCCATACTGCAGCTTAGCACTGCTTGCTTTCAGCAAGTTACTCAAGGAGGGAGTTGCCCCTAGGGTCTGTCTGGGGTGGGTGGTGCTCTGCTTGTGTTTATGTCCTGAGGAGCACGGGGGCATCTACCGTGGTTTTGGATGCATCCCAGAGCAGCGATGTAGGGCAATGAGCAGCTTGCCTCCTGTCATCTGCGGTCCTGTGTGCTGCTCATGAGGTGTTTATGTGTCAGTATAGGTTTCCTACATCAGCCCCTTGTGCCACCCGGGTTGAGTTGCCCTTCTATTGAATTGCCTCCTTTTATAACATGATGAGAGCTGGAGGTGTCTGCTAATATGAGGTAAGGTGAAAAAGGACAAGGCAGTGCTGTACAACAGGGTCTGGTGTTGCTTTCTCTAGGAATAGCATACCTTGAGTAATATTTATCAAACTGCATTAATGAACCTAAACATGCCTAAAACCCTACTGTCGGCTCCCAGTAGCTGTTTAGCAAGGTTTAGTGTAGGGAGTGCACTCAGCCACTGCAGGCTTCCAGAAGCTTCCTGTAAAGTCACCAAGTATGTCAGTACCAGGTTGCTGAAAATCCCAGTGTTGGTGAACTTGCAGCTTTTATTTCAACAGTTACTTGCCTCATTACGTGCTTCATTAGTGTTCATACCTATAGTAAAGTAGAAGCTCAGTTCTAGAAGTGCTGGTGGTGGGATCTGGGTGTTGGCTGACTGAGATGGGAATTGAAGAAGAGGAAAAAAAAAAAGGAGACTTATCCTGCTGGTGGTATGATTCTGGCCTTGTTAAATGTGTCTGTTAATTGTGCAAGGAAACAGAAGAATGGTTTTAGCGGCAGTGGCCTCAGATCACCGTTATATGGCGTGTGATGGCTAATAGCCAGCTCAAGTGGACTTTGAGATTTTCACACAACCTGACATTTCAAAATTGCCCCTTTCTTCTCCCTGTCCCCTTCCATTGCCCACACTGACATTTATATAAATGCATGCTTGTTTGTGCAGCCCTGACTGAGATGTGTTCCTCTTTCCCAGGACCAGCTGCCTGCCCGGTGTTCAGTGTCCCATTTGGATGCACCATACACTATGGTTCACATCAACGTGTTGAAAAAATCCATGTTTGTTCTTGTGGTGATACTGGTCACCCTCACATTTTGCCTGTGGAGGGAGACAAGAAGAAGCTACTATGTTCCTTTCAAGACTGAGAGTGATGATCTGAAGGTTCATAGGACTGTGGAAAAATGGAACCCACCTAAACCACAGGGTCTTTTCCATGAAGCAGACAGTGAATTGGGTCAGGTACCCAAAACTTGGTTAAGTAACCAGAGCAAACTAAAGGGCAGCACCTCTGGAACAGCTGAACAGTCCAAGAAAGCCCCAGACTCTGTGAAGGTATGGGATGAGGACAGTTCATCCAGACACCTTATACCCAGGCTGCAGAAGGTCAGAAAAAACTACTTGTCCATGAACAAATACAATGTGACTTACAATGGAAAGAGGAATGCTGCTAAACTCAGCCCAGAGAAGCTGCTCTGCCAGCTACGGGACAGGGTGAATGTGACCATGATACAAGGATGGGATGGTCCTTTTGATACCTCTGAATGGCATCAGTACCTACCAGAGAAGAGCCTCAGTGAAACAGTGGGCCGCCTGGGTCGCTGTGCTGTTGTGTCCTCAGCAGGGTCTCTGAAATCATCTCGTTTGGGACAAGAGATAGGTTGGTATCTTTTCTATACACATAGATTTAAATAACATTGGTTTATAACTTTCACTGAATAGAAGTAACCTATTCTGTCATACACTTACCAGTAAGTCACTGCTGTGGTCACAAAGGTGTTTATGTAAGTGGAAATATGGTCCTTAAACTTCATGTAAAGTTAGTGAACACTACAGCCCAGGAGGAGATGGGAGTACTGGTCAGGCAGTACTCCTCTCTGAGTGTACCTGCTGTGCAGTGCCGGGTGCCTTATGATACCCTGGATCACAGTGCTTCTGAGCCCCAGACCTTGGGCACACCAAAACAGGCAAGCCACAAGGAAATGGAAATGTTAGATTGAGCAGAGAGGATGAGATGTATGTGCAGGTAAGTCTATTCCAGCTAGTCCTTTGAGTTTTTGTGGTCCTGTTGGCACCACCAGAGGGTATAACTAATACTGGGTACCAGGGAGAGTTCTTGGTTCCTCAAGTGTTTGTTTCTTGACAGGGCTTGGGGTAGATTGAGTAATGCAAGTGCACTCATTATGCAGTCAGTGATCAGAAACTTCTTTATTCAAAAAGACTTCTTCAGAGAAGTAGAAGAAAACTCTAAAGGGTAACAACCCCAGTGGACACAGCCCTGAGCAATCTGTGATGGCTGACCCAGCATTGAGCAGAGTGACTGGATGCGGTCCATCTTCAGAGGTCCCTTCCAACCTCACAGATGCTTGAATTCTTGCTCATGGCTTTCTGAAAGTGGCACTGCTTCATTCTGAACTGTAAGGCAGTGACTGGTTTTGGCTGAGGAGACCATGGAAAAGCTTCAAAGGGTTTTATTTTATCTCTTCTTTAGACAACATTTGTTAATGCTTTGCAAGCTTTTATTTGAACATATTTATCTGCAGTTAATGCACTGTTTGATAAATGCTGGTCTTGTACAGTGGATTATAAAGTAGCGTATGTTGATACCAAGAACTGCAGGATAAGTTTTAAAGCCTATGGATGTTTTTCTCCAGTGGAAATTTGCAGACTTCAATGTGTTTGTAAGTTACCCGTTGGATCAGGTCTCATTGATGTGCACTAAGCTGGAAGTAGCATTCATCCTCTGAAACAAGTAGAGAGCCCTTTCATATTTTATTCATGAACCACCAGGGCAAGTGTTCAGAATTGTAGGTCCCAGGTGTTTGTGGTAAGGTCAGGGTTTTTTTCTGGTGGTTGCTCAAAACTTTGCCCGCAAACTCATGTGTGTTCCACGGGGCAGGCAGGTGCTAGAATGGGGCTGGACAGTCTGCAGTGTGTTAAAGTGCTATGAAAGATGCGATGTATGAATCAAGATAGCATTGCCTCCTGGGAAAACCTACAGCTGAGAGCTGTTTGCTATAAGTGTTTCTTATTAGGTAGGCATGCTTGAGGCCAGGTGAATCAAAACCTGGGAAGCCAACTCTGACTTTTGGTTTGAGTACCTGTCTTGGCTTGTTGAAGTGTCTCTGGAAGGTCAGTAGCTAAAGGTTTCTGCAGAAGTGACCTTCTGTTGAACACCCTCCCCTGACACAGCTGGCTTGTGGCCAAGGGTATCTTTGTTGAACTCCAGCGCACTGGTAAAACTGCTCGCTGCTCTGTAAGGAGAGCCTCTCAGGAGCTGAGGGTGGTGGTTGCGGTGTGTTGTAAGGCAGTCCATGCAAGCACTGGACTCGGTGTTGGAGCAGCCAAGAAAAGCAGTGGGCTGTGCTATGGATGCAGCATGGCTGAAAGGACATCAGACACAGAAAGCCTTTTCATTGTTTCTATGGCCCATCTCTGGGCCCGTCCTTGAAACTGAGGCACCAGCTTTTCCATATCACAGGGGGTGGATGCTGGAAAGGTCGCTGTGTAATGTGCCCGTGGCGAACACCATTAACCTCTGCTGCTGTCCCTGGCTTGCGTTCCTTGCACCGGGGTCACCAACTTTTAACTTTTCTGCTCGAGCAATCATCTCCGCTAGTGCTCCCAAAGTGTTTTGGGCACTTGTGGCCTTAAACCTGTCAGCCTTAAAATGAAGCATTTGCATAGATGAGTGTGAATTATTACTCCTTAAATGGCCAGGGAGTATTTGTTCTGTGTAATCACATTAAGATATCAAATGAGCAATTAGTCTATGCAAGCGAGGCTGGCAGAGCAGACCAGGGTGAACCTTGTGAAGAGCAGCTCATATCTTACTGGGCTCTAGGTGTTATTGGAGGTTATGAATTGCCAGTGAAAAGTCTGATATGGGAAATACTGAGCGCAGCACAACCGCCTGGAGACAGTTCTGCAGAGATCCAGCTACTCTACCCGTGCAGTAATTAAACACCCTTTTAAAATGCCGATTTAGGGCATAATAATGCTCGGTGTCTGGCTGAAGTTATATGTTGAAATTATCACAGAATCACGGAATCACAGAATCACAAGGTTGGAAAGGACCCATTGGATCATTGAGTCCAACCATTCCTAACACTCCCTAAACCATGTCCCTAAGCACTTCATCCACCCGTTCCTTAAACACCTCCAGGGAAGGCGACTCGACCACCTCCCTGGGCAGCCTGTTCCAGTACCAAATGACTCTTATATATATATTATATATTATATATTATATATCTTATATATTTTATATCTTATATATTTTATATCTTATATATCTTATATCTTATATATCTTATATCTTATATATCTTATATCTTATATATCTTATATCTTATATCTTATATCTATATTATATATCTATATCTTATATATATAATATATATATCTTATATATTATAACCCTGTACTCCATTGATGCAAGGTAGGAAGTGGAGTTAAGGGTCTGTAGGGGGAACTACAGAGCCACTTCTTTGTGTGGACACTTTTTGGTAATGTCCCCTTTTGGGGTCTTGTCTGTTGCTTTGAAAGGGCTCTAAACAAGATCTCCTTCTCTAGAATAATAAAGTAGCTGAGAAACTAGTGTTCGCTGCCAATGATGATTGATCCATCAGTTTTGCTTTTGAGAACACCTCTGTTTTCAAGAAAATAATCTCTAAAAGACCCAGTTCTGGACTGGATGAGCCCTCTTCCTGGCTGGGGACTTGGCAGTTCTCCACGGACCCCAGCTGCAGCAGCTGTGAGCTGTGGTCTTGTGGCCTCGATGTGGAGGCAGGGAAGTTGGTCCTGCCCCTGTAAATCATCACCTTGGATCATGTGAAAGGTTTCCTACTCAAATCTAGACAGTAGGTATAGAGAAGCCAGGGTGACTAGCATCAATAGTGTCTGTGCCACAGCAGCAGCCTGGCTCCATGGCATGAGGGCGGCATGGCTAGCTGTGGCAAGGCAGAGGAGGGTGCTGGAGGAGTGCTGTGGTATCTTAAGAGATGATTCCAGCAGAGGAGAATGCAGGGAATCCCGAGGCATGTAACAAGCCATGCCTGTTAAATGCACAGCAGTGGTTTTATTTCTGTAAAGTGGGAGGTATGCTGGCAGGCTGAAGTCAGCTTCAGTTTCCATTGTGGTTATTATACAATTTTCTCCAGCTGGTCAACTTCCAAGCTACAAGAGAGGACCGTGCCTCGCCAGTAGTTCCTTAATTTGCAGCCAGCCACATGGTAAATTAGTTTTCTCTTGGCCTATCTCCTGGTAAAGTGTTTGGAAGGAAGGAAAGGGGGAAGGGAGGGAGGGAGGGAGGGAGGAAGATGCTGTGTTTCTCCATGCAGAGCAAATGCTAGGGATGTGCTTGCAGCCTTCCTGCAGATTGTAGTTTAGAAACATGATTTTTTAAAAGTATATCGATCGTTAAGTTAGGCTTACAACTTCTTCCACAAAATCTGGCTTCATACTTCTAGTTGTTATGTAGAAAGCTAAAGACTCGCTTGATTGTGTTAGAAGTGCAGGTGAATAATCTGTTATGCGTCTCTATTATCACTCAAGCCCCAGTTGTTAGCTCACAGGTTTTCACTCTGGTTTGCTTTCAGACAGCCATGATGCCATCTTGCGATTCAATGGGGCTCCTGTCAAGGGGTTTCAAGAAGATGTGGGGCAAAAGACAACGATTCGTCTTGTAAATTCCCAGGTAGGTCTGACGAACATGTGCCAAATAAGCCAAGTGTGGCAGAACTGCATCCCTCCCCTGTGCTGCCTGCAGCTGATAAGCAGCCTGAAACAACATCCACGGGGCTTATGGGTTCATCTGCTGCCGGGCAGTCTTTAAAATGCATTTGTGGAGAATAGGACTTTCCATCCAATTTCTCCTGTGCAGCAGAGAGCTATAGGTGAGAACATCGTTCCTTGTAATGAGGAACAGTTGGCAGATCTGAAGTGCCTGCAGTTAAATCAACAATGCTAGCAAACCTACAGCAGCCTCCTTGTGATTTACGGCAAGCACAATGTAATTTGATTTTTGGCTTGGCTTGAGGCATGTTTCCAAGTGCAGTAGGGCCAGCTGCGTGCTTGCTTTGGAAATGGAAGGCAGGAACGGCACCACAGCTCAGCAAACTGAGGTGTGTCAAGAGCTGGGCTGTGCTTGCCCCAGTGATGGGTAGGGAGAATGAGGGAAGTTTACTTGGTTTTTAATATAAGGACAATGTTTCTTTTCTGCCCAGTGATGTTGCAGGCTCTGTAGATAACACACTAACCAGGGTTGTTGAATGGCTGGAAACAGTTGGCAAAGGACCCCCCTGTAAAGTTCTAGCCTGCATGCAGCCAGGAGAAGGTATAGACTCTGGTGGGTGAGTCTGAAGGTCATGGACCTCATTGCACAGCACAGCAGAAGGTACCTTTAACAAAAGGCATCACTTACCCAGTTGAATTCTCCCTGAGTCTTTGAGAGCTCTTTCTGGGTATGAGGCTGTCCCTCTCCTGATTTTCATTGGACTTCAATAGACTTTGAAGCAGATCCTCGGTGGTTATGAGCCATGTCTAGCAATATGTTAGCAGGGTTAGTAAGCCACCCACTCAGGAGTGAGACACACAACAGAGACCATCACTGCTTCAGCCACATCTTGGAGAGTGTTTGCACCTTGCTTCCATGTAACTGTGACACTTCATGTTTGTCCATTTGCAGAGGAGAATTTTTCAGATCTAGATATGCAGAGAGAAGAGGAAGTCACAGTGGCGTGTGCTGTTGAGAGAGTGGATGGGGCCAGTAAATACCGAATAGGCCAGGACTCATTGGATGAACGACCTGGTGCAGCATTGCAGCATAGAGTATGAGCACCTCCTGACCCAGGGGAGGGGGAGGAGGATGTAGGCACATGAAGCATGAGGAGGGTGAATGAGGGAAAGATGGGGAATTGAAGCATGGATTTTGTGCTCCAGAACCAGAAATGCAGTTTCCTTTCCTCACCCCAAAGCTGGGGTTTATGTGCCTGAGTTTTCTCTTCTGCTCATATGCAAGAGGCCTGTGGTTGCTGCCATGGGACAAGGTTTGAAGTTTCTCAAATCAGTAGAGCTCGGCCAATCTCTTCAAAGGCAAGATGTGGAGCTAGCTTTCCCCAGTTCATTTTGCATGTCTTTTCAAGCGTGTTCTTGCTTCTTGTCCAAATGATGTTGCTCACTCTGCTCTTGGGTCTCGCCTTCTCCCATTGCTGCTGTGCTATGTTCTGCTGCTCGTTGCATCTTGATTCCGCTACATTAAACCACCAGTGAGACCTGGATCAGTTTGCCCTTCCTGAACCAATCTGGTTTTAGCAGACATATCTGCCTGCTGACAACCTTCTTCCTCTGCTCTGTTTGACGTCTCTGTTTTCTTATCTTTCCCTTCTGTGTGTATTTTTATGATGTCAGATAGGTGTTACCGCTAAAAAAAGCACTTTCTCTGGAACGTGTGCTCATGGCCAAACTTACTGTGATATGAAGCCATTTACCAGAAAATGTGTGTGACCTGTGTAATACCAGCATTATCTATACACAGAGCAGGGTAACAGTGTGATTGTACAGCTGTAGTAGAGCAGTAGTAACTCTCCATGTGGATGCTCTTATTTTTGACTGTAGCTATAGCCATGTTGTTACAGTGCTTCTGTTCTTCATGAAGATCATCCTGCAGCCATGGGTGACACTTGTCATCTGCCACCACCCCCTCTGAATGGAGACGCCAGCTTAGAAAACTCCAATTACAGGGAGAGCAAAAGTGTTGCAGTTTTTATAGGCCAAATTTGACTCAAAATGCAGCATTGAGCTAGCTGCTGAAAAGGGCAAAAGATGCTCTCTGTGTGAAGGAGTTTCTAAGCTGAGCAGCTCTAATTACAGTCCCTGTTATCATCAGGGATAACGGGTATATGAACCTTGTTTTCTTCTGTGTCTTTTATTTGCGCTTCTGATGTTTCAGTGCCGTTCTAGTTGTGGTGACATCGTTTAACCTTCTTGTTAGTAGGATTGCCTGGCTGCATTTTATTTTCAGCTACTTGTGGGCATCAGACATGGGCTGGACAAGGTGTAGTTTGTTCTGGGTTGGGCTTTTCTTATGTTGTAGGTGGTCACTGAGAGCATGGATGGGATTGTGGCTTGGCTGCTCATATTTTGGTTCTTGCTGTTGATCAGTCCTCAGCCCATTCCCAAAATGAAGGAAATGAATCCAATTTGTCTAAACTAGTCTGTGTGGAGTAGTATCCCTTTGGCACATATGCTCAGGAGCCCTAAGTTGCTTAATAACTATTTTAAGGCATTTTTCTGTAATTTCCTAGCCCATCTCTAGCATGTATATAGAGGTTTTAACAGTAGATTTGGGGTATCTGGAACATCTGTAGGCATAGGGAAAGATTAGTAAACTCATGCTGGCAGGATGGTAGAAATTTGGATCCTCAGATCCTAGGATAGGGTTGTAGGTCCGCAAGCTCAGTAGCTGTGCTAAAGAAAAAAATTCTTTAACATTGCCTTACTTATGAACCAGTGAAAGTCTCAGAAGATCAGTACTGCTTCCTCCAATGGCATATTTTCCTGCAGTCTTATGCAAGGCATTGATTTGCCCTGAGGAAGTGCTCGTATCTTGCAAAAATAAGGGCTGAAGAGTGTGCCGGAGGAGCATCAATGTCATTCTGTACAACACAGCTCCTTTCTGCAGAGCTGACTGAGGATCACAGTACCTTGTTCCTCCCAGCCCCTGTTTACAGTTCTCTTTGGCTGGTTTCTTGCTGTCACGGAGAGCACTCTCTGCTCTGGCTGCATTTGCTGTTGTTGGCACTAATGAATCTGCAGGGACAAAGAGAAAGGAGATGATAGCACGTTGGTGGAATGGAGTTAGATTGTGATGGGAAAAGGGAGTATGTTTAGATTACACGGCATTGACTATGGTACCTGGAGAGAAGGAATTAGTTTTGGAATGGTCAATAAATGTATCAGAGCAGGGGCTCTATTAGCAAGATACTTGCTAAACAGTGGATTGTCTAAAGAACAAGTTAACCAGGAAATCAACAGATCAGTTAATTATTAGGATCAAAAAGCTGTGCAAGACAAATAAGTTATGTAGAAATTTAAATGAATTTAACTACTTGGAAAGAATCGGTCACTATTAAACAGAAGAAATAGGCACTAAAGGTGCGTGGGGAGCCAGATTCCTCCAGAAGATGGGCTGAGGGACCAATAGGTAAGGAGTAGTGCCAAGGGCCAGCTCTGTAGTATGAGGAAGGAAGTAGCAAACACTTTGTGGAGGTGCTTTCCCCCTGCCATTTCACATCTTTTTGCCTTTGTCATAGCTCTCTAGGGGTTTGTGTGCCTCTGCCTACTCATGTGTCTTTGCTTGGCTGACCTTTCCTTGTCTGATGCTCAGTCTCTCTTGAATTCTCCTTTCATGTGTTTCACATCAGCAAGGTCCCTGGAAGATTTCTAGCCTTTAAATAGAAACAATGAAATGAAAATAAAGCGTGGGTGTTCCTTGCCCTGTTCCCATCCCATTACGCTGCTCCATCCCACTCGTACCTGGCAGTTGTACCTGATGCCAGCTGCTGTGCCTGTGCCTTGCCTCTACCTCTGATGTCCATGGACCGGAGGCAGAAGCTCCCAACTGCAGTGTTGCATGCTCCAGCTAACAAGCGGCCTGGATATTTTAGTTACTGTAAGGAAATGAAGTCAGGCAGTACACGTGGTCAAGGCCAAAGCCTCGTTCCGTGTAGTGGAGATGTGAGGAAACCCTTTTTGCTTTTGGAACGATTAGTACCTGGGCTGACCAAGGTGTCTGTGTGCTCTGGTTATGGGGACAGCCAGGAAGCCATTTTGCTGCTGGCGTAGCTGGAATACCCAAAGATCAATTAGCTACTTCTTAATTAGGTCCATGAATGTGGGCACAGAAGATTCCACCGCTGCGTACGTGCAGGACAGTATGAACGATGTCCTTGCACTCGTTGGCAGGAGACTGTGGGACATTTAAGCAAGAAACCATGAGACAGTTAAGCGGGAGGAGAAAACATGGAGCTGAGCTGCATGAGAAGAACTTTTGGGACTTTTGGGTTGCTAGGCAAGAGATACATTTGTAGCAAGTAGAGTTATGCGAATTGCTGTAACTGTGGGACTTTTAGAAGTGGAACATCGCTGGGGTAGCTGGCTCAGGGGGCAGATAAGGGTATATAAAGCTTTGCCTGTGCATAATGTGGGGATTTCATTACCGCACCCGAATGGAGTCTGTGCCTTCAATCGCCACATGTGAAGAAAATCAGGACAAACGGAAGATGATTTGTATGAAGACACTTTTCTTTAGCAGATATTTACAAGCTGTGTCTGTGCAGGTTATGCCTTGGGGTGAGAGGACAGGAGATCAATACCTGTCTCGTTTGATTCTGACTGTTTGATTTTTGCTGCAGACCCAAGTTCCCCTCAGGTGTCATCATGAGTGGTGACAGTTGTGTCCAGACTGTAGAGGACAACCTCTCTACTTAAACTACCTGGTTTTGGCCGTTTGGGAAAGCCGCTAGAGGAACAGCCTCTCTCCACCGGTGCCGTTTCTAGCCAGTGTGCTTTATTGTTGTGGCAATTTCCTTCTCACTGCTGCTTTCATGAGGTTCAGACTTCCTAGACCCTGAGCTCTACTGTCTTGCTCTGGAGAGGCAAGGAGGGCTTGGTGGAAGGGTCAGCTGAAGCGTCATGGTCTCTGGTCTCCTGCACCAGTGGTTGCTGAGCCTTGGCTGCCTGCATTCGTATTGCTCAGGAGAAATCATCCATGTGCATCCATGTTTTCTGGGTTCAAATGAAGGTTCTTCATAAAGACAACAGTGTGTTTGCATTAGGCTCTTCTTGGGCTGTCCTGGCAATTGGTGGCAGCAACTGATGTTCCCACTTGCTTCTGGTCGTCATAGCGATGGTATCCATCACACAGGCTGGGCCACTCTGCAGGTCCTATCCTTATTTTATTATTGAAGATGGATAGGGATAATGTGGTAAAGTATATTGGCAGGTTTTCCTATGCCTCTCCACTAAATAGGACTGGCGTAAGTGTTGGAAGGGCTTCACTAGAGGTACTGTCCTTGCCTGCCTGCAGTGGGGCATGCTCAGTAACCAGCAGTGGGGTGGCTGTGGCTATATTCAGATGTTTTGCTGCTTGGCTGCCTGCTAATTCTGACAGCATCCTGAATATTATTGTATTTCTTGTTATTTAAGCTTGTAACTGTTGAGAAGCAGCAGTTCCTGAGGGAAGCACTATATAACACTGGAATCTTAATTGTCTGGGATCCAGCACCATATCATGCAGAAATTAATGAGGTAAGGCTTGAGGTTTCTATAAATAAAATCAGAATTGTATGCTTTGAAGTGTAACTGTTAACCCACTTCCTCCTAATCTGGGCAATCATGCTTTTTAAGGCCATTCTTATTTACCTCTTCATTATTGTAGATATATCTGTACATACTTATGAGAGTATCCCATGCTTGAGCTTTCCTAGGGGAACACTTGCCTCTTCTGTATTGCCGGGAAGGGCCTTGGGCCAAGTGTAATGGGTTATTACCCATTGTGGATGCCCCATCCCTGGCGGTGTTAAGGACAGATTGGATGGGCCTTGGGCAGCCTGATCTAGTGGGATGTCCCTGCCCATGGCAGGGGGGTTGAAACTAGATGATCTTTAATGTCCCTTCCAACCCAAACTATTCTGTGATTCTATGATTACCTTTGCTTTCCCATGGGCTGATGCTGCAAGGAGGTTGCTATTGGCTGCCCACATCGTCGTCTCATCAGAGGATGATCTCCTCTTTCTGGCAGTTGCTGTAAGATTTGCTAATGGTTGATGCTTGGATATTTCAAGCACCAGTCAGACATAAGATATACTTGATGCATTATGAACAGATTGGGAAACCCTCTGAAGGTCCTGGCAAAGGTCTCTTCTCTGTGTCAACTAGACTTTCACTTGTGGATGTTGTAATCCCTCCAGCATTCACTTTTGAGTACAAAAGGGCATTATTTGATAAGTGATGATCTTTGGAGGCTCAGGGTGAAAGAAGGTAGGAGTGAATAATCCATCCTTTACTTTTATTTTAAGCTCTGTCTGTAACCGAGAGGTCTTTGCATTCCTTTCCCTGGACTGTATTTCCTATTTTCACACTGCTGTTTGTTCTTGTGTCTGGTCTCCCACCTCCAGGAGACATGAGGGTGTATATACAGCATGATTAAGAGTTAGTAGAACCAGGATAGGATATTTTTAGCATAGGAAAAAAGTCCCCAAATGACTTCACAAAAACATAAACGCTTCCTGAGTTTTTACCACTGTAAGGGGAAGTTTTCAAATGCAAATCGTCTCACCCTGGTTTAGGAGGCTGTGCTTGGGGACATTTGTGTGCAGAACAGGATACTTTGCAGTCCTGTGCGGAAAGGGGTCTGGGTCTGTAATGCTTAAGGTGGAGTTCCCAACATCATCTGCTGTTGGGGAGTGCAGTATGAAATTATACAAGATGCTGATCTCATGCAATGGTCCCTCACTGAAATGTGGGGCTTCCCTGCTCTGTTCGCTGAGTCAGGTCACCATGGTGACTCGAGGAGCAGATGGAGGTGGTGGGGGACAAGCTGTGAGTGTGCGTAGATATAGCAGGGCCTTTGCCCCCTAGCAGCAGCAGCTTCACTTGTCCTTGTTTCCTGCTGGTTATGGGAAAGAGTGTGCTAGCAATAAAAAGTCTGACCTCTTGTTTCTGTTTTCCAGTGGTACAGAAAACCAGACTACAACTTCTTTGAAAGCTATAAATTGTATCGGAGTACACATCCAGAGCAGCCCTTCTACATCCTGAATCCAAAAATGCAGTGGCAACTCTGGGATATTCTGCAGGAGAATTCCCTAGAGCACATTCAGCCTAATCCACCATCGTCAGGAATGCTTGGTAAGATAATTACCCCAAAAATTCTCATTTGGGTTGCAGGAACTATCCAGATGCCTTTTTTCCAAGACAACTACAGATTTATGGTACTTATCAGTGTTGCTTTTACCGTGTTTGCCTTGTGCCAGTGGTTAAGCTCAGTTGTGTTAAAGTAAGCGATTTGCAACACCGGTCTGGAACAGCAGTTACTAGCATGGCCTGATTCCACATGGAAACAGGAGAAAGTATTGCAACTTTGAGATGATCTCTAGGATTTCTTACTTCTGGCACCAGAGCCATTCCCACGGGGTGTGAGAGGAAGGATACGGCTCCTGCAGGCTCTGATCTTGTCAGGCACATAAATCTGGTTACTGCAGAAAATCCTAAGTGTTTGCCTATTTTAAATATACGTATTTGTAGATTTTTAAAATTTTATATACTAATATGGAAATATAGATATATGGTAAGACCACATACAGCCAAAGATGAGGGGGATTTGAGGGTCGTCGGGGTGAATAGTTGTCCTGAAAAGTTCAATAAAGTTCCTCCTTATGCTTAAAGTTCCTTCAGCGTGCTGACTAACAAGATATCAGCGTCCTAAATCCAGCTTCTTGGCAAAGAGGCTCATTTTACATTGTGCTGTTGCAAAGCTTTTACCCTTATTGAACAGCAGAGCTCATGGTCAGCTGAATAAAAAGGAGTGAACTTATCAGAAACTTCGCATATATTTGAAGTTGCAGCATGGATGTATGGTTTGGTTTGCCACATGGGTGTCCAACTGCTGTGCTTCAGGCCCTCCTCTGTTCCCATCGCTGCTGGGGCACTGGCACCCTTCTAACTCTATGTAAACAGAGTTTTACTTTATGTTTGCCAGTCCAGCATCTAGTTTTCTTCCACAACCTCACTCTTGCCCCAGCACTGTTACATCATTGCTGGGATATGTGCAGAACGACTGTGTAACAGCATCATCCATTGCTTCAGCAGCAAAACTGTTGTTGACTGGATTGGCGGCTTCAAGGCAGGCACCAGGCCACAGCAGGAAGCACATTCTTTGTGGCCTCACTTTTGTCCAGGTTACCTGCGTTGTAACATAAGTCACTGTGCCAGGCTTGGGGGCACACACGAGTTCCAGTTTGCAGCTCTGGGTTTACTGGAAGGCCTAACTGTGAATTTGAAATTCCAAATTGTCACTTAAAAATGTGGCCCAGAGCGCATTTAAAATGCACCTTAGTTAAACAAATGCTTTCACAGCTTTTTTTAATGTCTTGTAACTGTGTTCCTCTGCATGGTCCCTGATGTCTCAGGTACTGTGTGAATATTCTGTTATAGTATACATCTGTTTCCCTGGTATATTCATAGAATTATAGAATCACAAGGTTGGAAGGGACCCACTGGGTCATCGAGTCCAACCATTGTATATTCTCACTATCGCTTGCACTCGTAAGAAAAATAGCCCATAACTATGGCTTACTTCTGATCTGACCAGGAAGCTGACAGGTCTGTGCCCGGTGCTGTCACAAACACCCTCAAGTGGTTCATGGGCCTGTCAAGAGACAGAGGAGGGCAGACGTGCTGTACTGTAGGGAGCTGAGGGAGCCTGCAGAGCAGAGCCTGCTCTGTCTCAGCCAGCTTGCAGCATGGCAGCTTTCATAGCCTCTGCATTCACTAGAGGCAGGCATGCAAAGGTAAAGGTCTTATCACTGCTTACCCAAGCAGGTTTGAGATGGACTGCTTGGATCAGCTAATTGCAGTGCACGGTTGGCAGATGCTCAAGTTTCCATGAAGGTCATGGACAATGGTAGTGCTCTTAAAACTTGGACTTCTGTCATGGTTGTCACTGTGAACTATCTGCTGTAATCAAGGCAGTCCAAGCTTTGCAAGAGAGGGCTTCAGAAAACAGCCCCATCTGGCCAGACTTGCTTTTTCCCCCCATCTCTGAATGTTTTGAAAGGAAGCACTTCCCCTTGGAGCTGGATGCTCCTTCCTAACTGCCTGTCTCGCTGGAATGTTTAACTGCTTCTCTGGTTTGATATGGATGTCTGCTTCTTTTCCCTCCCCAGGCATCGTGATCATGATGACGCTCTGTGATGAAGTGCACGTGTATGAGTTTCTCCCTTCCAAGCGACAGACAGATGTTTGCCATTATTACCAGAAGTTTCACGATCGTGCCTGTACCATGGGAGCTTACCACCCTCTCCTGTTTGAGAAGAACTTGGTGAAGCATATAAACCAGGGCACAGATGAGGACATCTATACTCATGGGAAAGTTACTTTGCCCGGCTTCCAGAACGTGCGTTGCTAGGAGATAGTTTTTAGTGTGTTTAGGAATTTTTCTTGACTGTCAAAGCACTTTTTAAATCAGGGTTGTCGGATTTGTTAGGTCTAAGCACTGGTGTGCACTTTGATAGCTCTTCCATGATGCAATACTTGCTCTTAGGATCTCATTGCTTAACTTCTCCCAGCTGTAAGGTGCTGTTAATACACTGCAGCATGTCCATGCCGTATCTTCATGAGCCACTGCAATAAATTCCCTCCTGCTGAAGCCAGGCTCATGCAGCAGGTGGATACCGAAGATGGTGTGTGAGAGATGCAGGAGATACTTTCTAAGCAGAGATTGCACAAGTCAGGCTCAGATGCTGAATATAGTTTGGTTTGCTTCAAAGGGGTGTTGACAGCTGAGAAACAAGAAAAATATAAACCTTGTACCCATAGTCCTAGGAGCTCTTAGGAGCAGGGATGATTTATGGAAACACTGTCAAAGCTTTTTTTATGATTGTTTGTCATAAGCTAAACTCTTCGTCCAAAATATATGATTTTATAAACAGTTTTTAAAATAACCATGACAACTTCCTTTTGAATTGTAAGATGTCTGAAACCACTCAGGTGGTGGTTTTGGCAGGGGAAGAGGGTGGCAGTTCACAAGGCGATGATTCTTGCAGGACCTTTCAAACTTTATGCTTTTCTTTTAATTGCCTAGAATAAATTATAGTGAACACTTGCTTCTCCAGTACAGTGCTGTGCTTGATAGAGAAGAAAACTTATTTCGAAAACATTTTGGGGATGCTCGAAGGCACAAATGGGAGAACTCGCTGAAGTGGGTACCTTTTTCCAGCTCCCTAATGGTCTACCTTGGCAAGTACTTGCCAATTTTGCAAATTACTTGCCGTCTCATCTCTGTTAACAGAAATGCCACATAGCCCCTGGCCAGAAGAGTTCCAGGTTTCTGCAACCTAGCCAAGCCAAGGTGCTTTCGGGGAGCAAATGCTTTACCTCCATGCTTCATAAATGGTAGGGGGGGAGAGCATGTTCTTCTTGTGCTGAAACACAGGCATAATTGAGGAGGGCACCATTTCACTGCTCGAGGGGATGCTCCTGTGACAGCATGGTAGAAGTTGTAGCTCTGCTGTCTCAGTGCTTCACTGCAAAAACCTTCAGTCTCTTCTTACACACTGGTGTTTCATGGTGTCTGTAAAGAAAACTTTTTCTTCTCCTGTTTTGAATAAAGCCTGTGAAATCACTTGCCTATTCTTGCTTTGGTGAAAACCAGTGTACCTGCCATTGCTCTGTGACTGTGGGAACTTGTACCCGCACAGGCAGAGCTGGGAGGGAGCTGCTTACCTGCATGTATGAGTCAGCCCACGGCTCTGCCCCATCTTGGTGAGGGTTCTCCAGCTCTGAGGGTGACTTTCTGCATGCCCATCTGTTGGGATGGGTTGGATCTGTCAGTGTTTACAAAAATGTTTGTCGTGTCAGATGTATATGTAAAACAACGTAAGTCTTTGCGCTGCTGCTCAGAAGCACTAAGACAAGAATGCAATGAAACCCATAAGCAATTGTGTCTTCTTGAGTGTTCATGTTTTGTCTTCTTAGTATGTGTTTGGTTTGATTTGAATAGCCTCTGCCTTTCCCCTAAGCTGTCTCACTTGTGATTTCTCACAATCTGATCTCTCCCCACCCCTCTGCCAGGGGGACTGAACCAGCCCCCCTCCTTGGCTGCGTCTGTGAAATGGATGGATGGATGGTACCTTGCTGCAGGGGAGCAAGCACAGCCTCTGCTGCACACCTGGTGTCCCCCAAGTCATCTTCTGCTCCGCAGTATTCCTGTAAGAAGACAAATGTTGAACAGGCTCCCCGGGATACTAGAGAGCCCTCAGTTACTTAGTGGCAATAGTGTTATACTGTGCCTGGAATTCCAAACATTACACTAACAGTTTCAGCTAGATCCAACAAGTGATTAATTTACAATCTAAACAGTTTTACAGGAATTATTACAGAGCTTAAAATAAGCCAGTATTCACCCTCCTGTTTTTACCTATTTTTTGGCTGCATAGATCTGAATCTGACAGAAATCACAAATGACGACAAGTCTGGTGATTGTAAGATCCAAGTTTAAGTTGGTGGGCAGTGATAGCTAGATAAAGCCTTATCTGTCCTGCAGTCTCTAACCCTTTCCAGAGTGTGAGCTGCTTGCTAACCATGTGGAAAGTGGGAAGAGCGCAACACTGCACTTTCTTTTAGCCACTGAAGGGCTAAGTACTGGGGAGATGTTCTTGCAGTAATACAGAAAGGGTGTAGGGAAAGGTCAGCAGGTCCAGGGAGGAGAAGAATGAGGGGATTATTTTGGGGTTGGATGTAGGAAGGATCTCATTGTGATGTCACTTCTGTTTCTGAATATTGCTTAGAAATACTCTTCCTTAGCTGTAATTTCACAGTTCCTCCTTGAACACTTAGGCTAACCTGTGGCAGTGGCAGAAGCTACAGCCTTTGAAGTACTGAAAGGGAAGGGGAAAGGAAAAGGAACGAAAGGTAAATACTGGAAGGTGATGGGAACTCTGTCTTCATTCCAGAGAGACATCACCCCTGAATTGTCTTGACTTCAAGTTTAAACTTTGTATTTTCCAGTATTCCACCTATTTCTGCAGCTGCACTGATTAATTGGCAAAATGCCTATTTTAGTCTGACAGTAGACTGGTAGATAAACACTGTCAAGATGTCTTATTTCTGAGTGTGGGATCTTAGGAGCATGTATTGGTCACGGTTTGCCGTATTGAAAACCTAGCTGATTCACATTTTAAAGGTAGCTTTGAAGACCTAGAATTGCAAACCCAAAGGTAGTTTCTGAAGAAAATCTCAACCTTTGAAAACATTTGTGATCATCAAATATTGTCATTTATTTAGACAGGGCAGTAGAAAATGATTCAGTATGTTAAGATACTAGGAAGTGGAAGTTTTTTCCTCCACGCTATAAATTTACCCATCTCACAAGAGTTCAGTCGTTAACGTACTAACATGCACTACGAGCAAAGATTGGTATTGAGCTAGCGCTCTAGCTGGCACCTGTTCCTCTCTGTCTTTAGGTATACTGGAGAGCCAAGAGCATCGGTGCAGAGAGATTGTCTGGTGTGAGCAGAGGAGGTAAGTGCAACTGCCAGGGGCTCATAGGTGGATGAGGAAATATTCAGGCAAAGTAAAGCAATGACAGTATGTTACTGGCAGAGGAACCTCGGAGTTTGTTGTTTTTGAAGGACAGCCTTCGTTGTCTGGTCTGACAAAGCTGCCTGTGGGTTTTCTGTTTGGCATTCACTAAAGGAAAAGGAGAAAAGTCCCAGGAGTTCAAATTGTATCCACCTGAGTCAACACACTCTTCCCCACCTTCCTGAGAAGAATGGCTGAGTAGGAACTAACTAGATCTGAGAAGACCCCTGTATATCAACAGTGATGGTTAAAAAAGGTACCTGCTGGGATTCCCTGCAGAGAAACGCAAGCTGCCCAGCCAAATACCCCTTTTCTTTTCTGTGCATGCACCCGATTAAAGATGTGGGTGCAAGCAGATGGTGCATTCTTCTCTGCTGCATACCATGAAGTCTGACTGTCTTGCCCACCCCTGTGAATGTTTGTTTTCACCTGTGAATTGTACCTGCCTGGCAGAGAAATGTGTTCACTTGCTTTGAGTGAATGCAAGGCACAGTGCAGAAGCCTCAGGTTCTGTTTTGGAGCAGATAATTTTTGTGTATGGCCATGTGTGTCTTAGATCCTAGCAAACACTCCAGAAACAATATGCCACAAGGGTGGAAAGGCCCAAGTGCATTTGTAGGGAAGATGAAAGTGGAAAAGAGCTCTTGGGGTTGTAGACATATTACCTGTTGTCCTGAGAAGGGAGCTGCCTGCAGTCACCGTAGTCAGCATAGCATCACCTGAAACTAATGAGCTCACTGGGAAATGCTGGGAGCAAGATGTGACCCATCTGGCTTTGTGCCTCGATCCAGGTGAGAAGGAGTGAATCAGCACTCCTTTATAAGGACAGAAACTTGCAAGGAGGAGGATGTGCTAGTCTCTAGTTTGTTGCTTGTTTTTGAAATGCAGATAAAGGAAAAGTGGTAATTAGCCTTCTGCTCTGAAAGCAGAGTTGCTGCTCTTTTTGGACTAAACTCAATGAGCTGCCTAACAGCCTTGAGTTGCGAAAGAAAGGTCTGGAAAACAGGTTCAAAACACAAGACTGTGACCAGTCATGCAAATAATACAATGGAGGGAGATCTGCTTTCTCCTGGAGTTGGTAACGTACAGCTCATGTCATGACCGATTTCTCTGCTGTTCTAGGGATGGGTTTGGATGGCTTCTTCCAGGGGGTTGTGCTAGTTGTGCTAGAGGACTGTGAACACAGCACCCTCACACTGTCTCCGCTGGAAAATGAAGGAGCTCTTGTACTCTTGTAGGGGTGGGCTTTCACACTCCGTCTTTCATCTGAGTCCTGTGAAATGCCTTCTTGCTGTAGTTAAGTGACACCTGCTGCTACTTTTCCTCTAGGATGTCAGCTCTATGTTCAGGTAGGATATCAGGCCGTAGTTAAACCACTCTTGAGAGAGAACTCTGACGCGCTTTTATTGCTTGTTCACCTGTTTGCTCTTCTGAGTATGCGTGCTGGTGAGGCTTCATCTCACTGCAGGCAGCCTGTGTGCCATGGAAGAAGAAACGCTTCTACCCACATCTGGTAAAGGGTGAGGTGACACAATAGGATGTTTGTGTCTCCATGTTTTGTAGGAGTTAGTGTCTGTTTATTCACTTGCCTAAGCTTTATCTTGCAGCTTTCTCTGTGATAAAGGGAGAAATTCCAGTTGATTGCATCTTTTGACAGAAAGCTCAAACCTGAAGCTTTGCACTCTACCGTTAGCTTCTATTCAATGTAAAATGAACTAAACTAATCTGGGGAGAAAATATAAGCAATGAGTATTTGAAAATAAAAATCCTCTGTTCGAGGTATGTTTTGGGAAGATATGCAGGTATTTGCAAAGGCAGAATGGAAGAAACTCAGGGAAAAACTCGACCTCTAAAGGGGTTTGGAAAAGTGTGTGTCTAGTGCAGTTTGTTCCAAGTAAGTCTCCGAAAGGCAGAGAAGGGGAGGAGTGGAAGGAGCCAACTGAAAGTGGTTTAGTTTGGTGTAACTTCTAGCAAGGCAAGGTCTCTTTAAACAGAAACAGATACTTCCCAAAACACAGTGAACTTGGCTTGCTGTCTCTGTGCCAGCTCTGAGTGTGCTGCTGGTTCGGAAGGTCAGTGTGCACCGAAAGCTGTGCTTCTGGGAACAAAACCAACTCTGAATATCTTTATTTCAATTCATGCAAGTATCTTGCAGTGCTTTTCCTGCCTGGCCCTGACATCGCTTACAAAAATAGTAGTGAGGCACTTCGATGAGCCAATGCTCTTTCAAAACGCTTTTCAGTAGATGCTGATGACTGCATGTCAGAAAAAGTTACAATTTTAGCGTGAGGATGTGTGGTTTACATTTTGAGGAATTCTAAAACCTCATGTGGGTTTGTGCAGCTCCTGGGGTGGAAAGGAGTTTGTTGTAATAGACCAATGGGAGCTTTCAGGATCTCTGTCTGGGTTGGTCACTCTATAAACACAGACATCTATGTCTTCTCCAAGAAGGGGGATTTGGGAGGATTCATGGGGTTACGGCTATCAGCACGTGAAAGAGATGACACTTCTCAGAGTCATGAATAGGAGCATTGGCTCTGCTGAACTGCAGTCCTCCTCTCCCTGTGTGTTCCTGCTGGCTGCCGTGGCTATGCTTGCTGTGTGGCATTGGGGCGAGCAGAAGGGTGGTCTCCTGGCTTCAGCACAGGTGACACAGTCGGTCATGGTATTAATCCTTCCATACGTCCCATTATATCAGTGCAGATCCACAGAAGGATGATCCTTGTAACTGGGTGATTAAACCAGCCAAGCTTTTGCTACTCCTGCTCCAGAAAAGATTTTTGGGTTGTGTTATCACCCATGCCAAGCCTCAGTAATTCACAGAAAATCTTTGGCAGGTGCTTGCCTTGTACCGCTCTGGCAATGCTGAAGTGTCCTTGGCCACTTCAGATCTATAAACCTAGCCTGACAAAATGTGAAATTTCTGAGTCCTTTTCTAAAACTGAAAGACAAAAAAGAAATTAAGGGCCCTGGATGGTGAAAATAATGCTTGTAATTTTAGTACTTATTTCCATTCCCAACAGAAAATACAATCACTGGTGTTTGTGAAGATAGGCTGTATTTCATTAAAAGTCAGTTTCAGATGCATCCAGCAGCATCAGAACAGGAAAACTGAACAACACCTTCAACATGTGGTTTACATATCACAAAATCAGTATTTACTGTGTCTGAAGTGTTACATAAACAGTAATCTTAACAAGGGTACAAAGGAGGAACTTGGTTTTTTTTTGCTGCTGGCTAGGTGTTCCCCACCTATTCAGAAATGCTGAATAGCTGCATTACTGCTTAAAATACTTTTCAAAAGCAGAGCCAGATCTTTAACTGGGACAAATCTATGAAGTGGCCTGCCTTCATGGAAGCTGCAAATCACTTCTGCAAACTAAGAATTGTTTTCCCCTCCCAGTTGCTTGTTTTTTCCCTCTGGTATCTTCATGGATACTACCCTATTTGATTCTCTCTTGATTTACCAAAGATAAAGGCACATGTTTCTTAAGAAAATGACCACGAGGGGACATTTTCGTGCTACTTTCAGCATAAAGACTCTGTATGTGAGAGCAGATTTTTTGTGTCTCTAATACAAGGAATATGGAGGTGAATACAGCTGTTTGTGCCAAATGTTCTGTTACAAAAGCACTATTCTGAAGAACCACCACTAGGTTAATGTCCCTGGGCTGCCCAAAGCAGCTGGCAACACGGGAGTGTCTTCTTGCTCGATGTTTTCGGTTGTGATGAAGTTGCATTTGAAAGTTCTTCTCTGTATCATCAAAAAACAGAAACACTGTATAGTTTGCTTCTAAGGAAGGCTGAGATTGCAGGAACTTCTCAATAGATGGCTGAGGATTGCAGTACTCATGGAAGCATGGAGCTGGTGAAATTGGTCTCACTCCGTGAACCAGAGGGACTCATCAGGAGCCATTGAGTCTGCTTGCTCAAAGTCTGCTCTGGAGAGCCCCGCCACTGATTGCCTGAATTCCTTCAGGTTAAAAATTTGTTCTATATTTATTTGCTACTGTGCCTTTTTCTTTGATGTGGGTAGATAGTTATCTGGCAGAACTTACTGCAGCAGCTTCTGAGAACCCAGCCTTTAAACTGCCTTTGCAGTCAGAGGGTGTTTACTCCACCAATGGTGGTGCTTGTTGCTTCCTTATTTGTCAAGAAATATCAAAAAACTTAATGATCATCAAGAAAAGTAAGTGGAAATTATGAGTTTGGTGAGAAAAGTGAAATCAGTTTTGGGAAAAATTATATCTATTTAAAAAAAGAAGAGAGAGAGAAAAAGATACCCATCTTTTCAGCTGTGTATCTGATGGTCAAGGTGATGAACACAAAACTCCACTCTGAGTCCCAGCTGACAGCTGTGAGCATCCTGAGTCAATGTGATTTTCACTGCGGTGTTAATATCATAAGGGCTGCTGTTGAAGCAAATGCACAGGCGCACATCAGAAATCCTGCAGTGCTACAGAAGCTGTTACCATTTGCAAACCCGAGTAAGCTCTTGCCTGGTGCAAAAGCTGGAGCTGCTCTCCTTGTGTAACTGATGTGAGAACACAGTGCTCCAGGAGGAGGCTGCAGGAAATGATTTTGTACTGTTGCGCTGGTTTGCTTCTCGCTTAGCCAGGTCTACGCCATGTTGTGTTATTTAAGAATTCTGCTCTTGTACTATTGGAACTGCTGACTTTTATTCCCATCTGAGACATGTTTGTGTGTGTGTGCATATACATAGACACGCACATACTCTGACATGAGGGGAAGAAGGAAAAAGCTGCAGAGCAAGGCAGTAGGGCATTCAGCAAGAATGGCAGGGAGGGGCATTTCTGATTCTGGGATAATTTTAGGGATCTGAAGGGCTTTGCTTTGGTATGTGCTTCCTGCAGTATGAGTTTTCCCATAACAATGCAATATGTGCTCGGATTGCACTTCTGTATTACAGCTGTTAGTCTGCGTGTTAGTCTGGTGTGTGTTAATATTTTAAATTTCAAGTCTGGGAAAGGCTAGCTGCCTGTGTGCTGCACTTAAGCCCACAGGGTGGTGGGCTGTCTTGGGCCAAGATTCCCTGTGTGCTATGGCAATGCTCTGTCAATGCAGAGGAATTTCCCTTGTTGCCATGTGTGGCCTCCTTTTCTTGTCTTTTGAGGAAGGGTGGAAGTCTCTAGGTACCGATACACATATAGCAGATTCAGTTTTACTAACGGTACGGGGATATACACTGTGAGGATGGAGCACAGGTTGAAATTTGGCTATTGGAAACATTTACACATACTTCAAAATGTAAGCAGGGGTAATCAGTGAATATTGTCACACTTAAACTAAAGGACGTGTGAATATTAAAATACTTTTCTTTCATTCAGCTACCCTTTAACAAATTTTACTGACTGTAATTGACTTCCCAAGGTCAGATCTTCCAATCTATTCAGGTTGTCCTTAGGTTGGCTGGTGCTTTCACTGCTGCTTTAAAGACTGTTTGTCTGATTTTGTTTGTAGTATTTGAGGTAATTGAAGTTGCTAGTGCAGTCTAACACTGGCTTTCTTATGTCTTCACCAGAGCTGTTCCTCACTTTCTCTCTCAAGATTGTTAATTTGATGCTTTTAGCTGTCTGGCTAGAATAAAACAGCTCAAAGAATATATCAGTATATCAAATGGGATAAACCCACATCCTCCCCCCACAACCTCAAGTAGATGCTTCCTGCTGTGAAAAACTGCATTTAAAAATACATTTTTTTAATTAAAACATCCTTTGGTATGTGTTATAAAAACTTACACAATTGCAACTTTCTCATTAAAAAGCTAAGGAAGCAAGTATGTAAAATGAAGACTCACTTGAATTGTTTGAGAGCCTTGAGAAACGTGGAACCTGATGGATTTATGTTCTGAAGCGTTTAGCATCACTTCAGAACAGCAGTGGTACAAGTCTGGGGAATTTGGCTATCCCTGTTCTTTAATTTTAATTCAAGCACAAAACTGACTGCATCCCCGAACACCTTGGCATACGTGCAGTCAGCCCGGGGTAGGGGAGGTAGCACTGGTGGATGAGCTGGACCATGGTTGGTGGGAAGAAACAACATGGTGGATTTCTCCATGTTCTCTTGTGGGGTTCCATGTGAGAATGGGGTGCAGTGGGAAGATGTTGTCCCTGGCCCCTCCAGTCCCTTCTCCCTACTGCCCCTGGGCAGGGTGATGGGGCAGCTGCCGGGTCAGCAGGGGCAGTGGTCCTAGTGTGAGAAAGCTCTTGGGGTGGGGAATTCTCTCCTTCCTTGCTACAAGCATGTGGGAAATACGTGGCTCTACGGGGTCAAGAGTCTCATATTTCTGTTTATATTCAATAAATTGGGAGAAAATGACACCACTTTAGTATTCACTTCAGCAATTTACTTATGTGTACATGGTTCTCCCCTTCTTGCACATTTTTTTTTTCCTTATTATAATTTTCTAATATATTTTCCCCCTGGAAGCCAAAGTTATTAACGTGTGTTCCCTCAGGGCTTAATGCTTCTATTCATCTCTGAGTCACTTCTCCAATTACAAATTAATTTATCCAGTATCGCTTTTTATTCATATGGTCAGTAATGAGAAACACACCAATCTCCGAATCACACAACCAGTGAAAAATCATAAGCTAAAAATCCCTTTGGGGTCACCTGAACTGCAGCAATGATGCCCCCAAGTGTGGTTGCCCATCACCCAAAGACAGAACTGATATCTGACCTGAGGAACTGATCAATAAAACCTAATTGTTTAGGAAGCTGTAGTGTGGCTTGCCCGAATCTTGCCTACCTTGTAAATAAACCTCTACCTTAACAGATGGGTCAGACCTGAACTCCCAGTTGATGGTTTGGAGTCTCTTCATTGGGTTGCATATGTTCAAGAGAAGCACAACCTTGCAGAATGTGTTAGTTTCTGTAACTATTTCTCTTTTCTGATCTGGAACGCAGGCCTGGATGGATTTCCTCTGTTCCTCATGCCTTAATTACATCATTCTTATCTGGAATCAAATTAGGAGAAGTACAAATAAAATAAACATGCCCTCTCTTTTTCTTGGGAGTGCAGATTCCTGTTTGTCAGGCATGTCTGTGACCTTCCGGGTTAATGAGCAACTTTCTGCTGCAGCGTGGGACTAAACCTCTCTCCAGTTTACTATCAGGTGGAAAGCTCAGTAGATGGAGGGGCTTGGAAACTTGTACAGCCTTAATAAAGATGTCTGCATCAGGCAGCTGTGTGCAGCGCAGTACTGCGGTATGGGGTCTTGGCCAGTAATGGGGTGAGGGGCAAGTGTCCCTCTCCTGGTGCAGGGAAGATGTGTTGCTAAGCTGATTCACGACACCAAATCAGGAGCCAGTGCTCCTGGCTTCATTAGCAGTTACAGACTCCTTTACAGATATTTTGACACTGAAAAGCCTGTCTTATAAATCTTATTGATTTACTAGCATGTCTTTCTTTTAATGGAAAAAATTATCCTTTTAGGCAAATGATATTAAAAGCAAATATGTAGAAATAAGATTGAATGGAACTCTTACTGCTGCTTTGATTGATCAGTTTTCCTTTGTTCTATAAACGTTTTTATTCTGTCATCTTATTGGCTTTTTTGCAAAGTGAAATTATTTTATGGTTAAGTACTGTGCTATGTAAGATAATCCCGATAATAAAAAGCTCTCGGACCACTAGTCTTCCGAAGTGCATGCTCTCAAACACTCTTATATTTTCCCTAGACCTTGTATATCTTACACTCCTTTGAGATGTATCTTTCATCATGTTCAACAGAATAACCAGCTAATTGTGAACAATAAGGGGTTTGTACAGGTCCAGCTATAAAATGCAGTGGTGAGAAGGTGAGTGTGGGCAAGACTGCCCTCCTTTTTCATGCTTTGCCATAAAAGAGGCGTGACGTTAATGTAGTACAGTGAAAGATGATAGAAGGCTCCATAGTAGTGGGGATGATTTTACCAGCTCAGGAAAAAATGAGCCTATAAAGTAAGTCATAAAATCTTCTCATCATCATCCTATTGGGAGGAATAACTCAAACCTCAATTTAAAAAAAAACCCCTAGAACTCTCATTGTCTTTATTTATACTAAAAAGAATCCTATCATTAACGGGCATTTTCTACTTTTGGATTGAAAAGAAAATTTTGTTGTCATTTACCAAATTTCTAGAGGAATTATCTTGGCTTTTTCTTTTCTATTTTCCTCTACCTCATTTATATTTCATCTGCAAGATAGCTATTTCAAGATAAAAACAATGACTGACTTTGGATTTTTTTGCCTTGGAAGACCTAACGTGACTAGAGAGTATACATGCTTCCCTCTATCATACACAAAGAGGTCATTTGCACTTTGACATGTCGTATCTGCATCTGAGAAGGGCATCTTTTTTAGCCCTGTCATAGTGCTGGTGGTGTCTGTGCTATGCCAGAGCACTGCCAGGAGTGGAGGCCCTCAGCTGATGGAAAGGCTCTACGTGAGCAGCTGTGAAGAGATTATTGCAGGTCTTACCGCTAAAGGAAAAAGATTGCGTAATTTTCTGCTGAAATATTTGAGATCTCAGTGTCTTTCATGCTAACTTTAAACTTTAAGAAGTTTCTCATGGACTGTTTATAGACTGGCTCTTCAAAGGCCCAGAGGGACTACTGTAGAGCAGGCCTGAGAACTTCACCCAGGAGACTGGCCAGGAACCCAAGTCTTTCATTTCTTTATACTCGTATACAACTCACTGAACAGGTTAGATCCTGCACAGACTTAGTAGCAGTTTCTTAACTCAGACAGACTGTGCCAATGCTGAGGGAACTACTCGAAAGTCCTCAAGTGAAGCTGTGTATGTGTGAAGAACTAGGATCAGAGATCCTGAGAAACTCCAATACCCCAAAAGCTGCAGCTTTTGAAAATTAGGCTTGCTGGGTTATTTCCTGAGTGAAGGTCTTCTTCAGCTGGCATGGTCCTAAAAAGTTAGGAGGAAGCCAAATGCATCCTTACAGATGAAGAACAGCGTATTTTGGCAAAGTGATTTTTCATACCTGTCTTGGTACGCAATTATTTCCTCCCTGATTTCCATGAGAGTTAAATCTGTCTCCTGCTTAGTAGTGCACATGCCAGGGTTTCACCCTGGAAATGAAACCCTCTGTGTAGAAAGGATAAATGTCAACAGGCAGAAATAAATATAAAGAAGCAGGCAAACTTCTCTACATGCGAGGTCGTTGTAGAAGGGTTTACACAGGAATGCCTCAACTCATTGACTGTATTTGAGTTATGCAGATGTGCAAGATATAATCTTTTTTCTCTGTGCACCAGTCACTCCAGTATAATGTGGACGAATTTTTGAACCCAAGCAGCCTCCCAAAGCAAAGGCAGGTAATTGGTCTTAGAATGCTTGTATAAATCTATTTCCAGTTCTTATGAAGAAATGGGATTGTGTGCACTTTGACTTTAGTACTCTTCAGTCTTTTATTTTACATCTTTCTTTCCATAGATACTGAAATTCTTGTTCCATTTTTCATGTAGTTTGGGCTCTGGAACTGTGTCAGCTGATAATTTAGAGTGAAATAGGATCCTCTATATTGTTTCCTCTGTGCCTCCTTGGAGAGGATGTGTTTCTTCTTAGATCACAGTGACTGCTGCTAGAACTGATTGTGGCTGGCACTTAGTACAATTCTACTACATTTAGATGGTAAGTGTGACACTTGAATGAACCTTCAGCAGTGGAGCTTTTTTCCAACATCTTTGCTTTCAAAAGCACTCGAGGCTTTTAAATCTCATATCTGGGAGGTATTTTGCAAGGGTTCATTAGGCATGAGCAACAGGCTTTGATTTATATTATGAAAACATAGTTATAGTTTATAATGCTGGCTGCTGTGTGAATGAAAGCAATGAGGATGCTCATCTTTTAGCAGCATCAAATGTGACATGGCAAATGTGCTGGCAGTAGGACATAGCAACACGCATTCTTTGAGCTAGTTAAGATCTTTGGCTTTGTTTTCATTTTTAATTATTCCTGTGGCTTAGGGTACTGTAGGCATGCAGCCAGGCAATGCTGCCTTGTACAGAAGCCATCAACAAATTTGTGGTGTTGCCTCATGAAAGATTTTGAGGTCTGGCATGCCCAACAGCTGGGGAATTTGGATTTCAAATAATCTCACTTTATTCTAATTGACTTTGGCTTAATTATATCATAAAACAAAGTAAGGGCTACTTACTCAGAATTAAAGCAGTTCAATGCAGATTAACCATTCACTTTAAAATCTGTACCTCTTGGTTAACTGAGACTGGATTCCCTCTTTCTCAGAGAAGGGAGGTCTGGAGTCCCAGTGTCCTATTCCCCAAGCAGAAGGAGCTTTTTAAGTGAAGGACTTTGGCCTAAAACTGTCTCATCTTTACTTTTTCATCCACTGGAAATGGCCTTCCTCCTTGCTGGGAAACATATATTGTATGTGATGATCAAAACCACACAGAATCACTAGGTTGGACAAGACCTTTGAGATGGTCAACTCCAACTGTACCTGTCCACTACTAAATCATATCCCTCAGCACTTAATCTACCCATCTTTTAAACACCTCCAGAGACGGTGACTCAACCACCTCTCTGGGCAGCCCCTTCCAGTGCTTGATAACCTTTTTGGTAAAGACATTTTTCCTAATGTTCGATCTGACCCTCCCCTGGCACAGCTTGAGGCCATTTCCTCTCATCCTATCACCTGTCACCTGGGAGAAGAGGCCAGCTCCCTCCTCTCTACAACCTTCTTTCAGGCAGTTGTAGAGACCAATAAAGTCTCCCTTCAGCCTTCTTTTCTCTAGACTAAACAATCCCTGTTCCCTCAGCCGCTCCTTGTAAGACTTATTCTCCAGTCCCGTGGTACATTATGATCAAACTACAAGACACTCTTTGCTAAATGCCTCCACTTATAACTGGAAAACCCTATGAAAAAAATGGAGAAGCTCTAGGTCTCTATCATCTTGGTGACAAATTTCACTGATAGTCTCAATGTGCTGCTAATATCTTACTTTTGTGTTTAAATCACAACTGATAACTTATGCTTTATACAAGAGACAGTGGGGTCACACTTATCTCTGTTGCTACCAAGCCTTTTGGCAAAGGGCATAAAACAGGGAGTGTATTTTAAAGTAAAAATCACATGTAAATACTGTGCATAGCACAAGAGCATTTACCACTGCCTCCTCTCTCCTTCTATGAAAAGATGATAAAACTCTTTCTGCAAGGAAACCTAGGGATAAGAACAATGCTGTGCGAAAGTCAGCTGTGGGCTGCAAGTCCAGCCTGACCAAACAGCAGTGCTTGCTGGTGCTGTTGAAAACAAGGCCCTGTTGTTCATCTCACAGAGGAAAAAAAGGAGCCACTTGGTATATTCTGTCTAATCTGGCTGCCCAAACAGCACAAAAGAGCTGCAGAACCCTCTACAGGCTGGCTAAGGTACTGGTGTCATTCTGTGCTTTGTCCATCTACAATTGAATTTGCTCTTGGCTTGGTTGGCAGTACCCCATAGGCTTAGAAATGCTTTGTAGGGGCTGGGTGTTATATCTGTTGCCAGCGGTGTGACCAAAGAGTGCTGCTTCTTTTTGGGTGAAGTTCTCTGCGGTTTGGAGGAGAAAATAGTCATCCAGCCCACGTGGAAGACAAAATAAAACTAGTCACTATAGCAACGGAAGTCAGTGTTAATAACTCTAAATATAGTCCTTCTCTGGGACTGTCCTGTGTAAAAATAGCCTGTACATCAGCACCCTGCCTTTCTGGGTGTTATCTTGTCTCATTGCTGTGCTGACCAAAACTGCCCTGCTTCCTAGTGCCATAACTGCTGCTGAATAACCCCAGAGTGAGTGTTGACTGTCCCCTCTAGCACATGACTGGTAAAACCAAATGTCCTTGGGAGTCACCCCTGTGCATCTCCTGCAGATCTTCATCCTTCTTGAAAAGAAGTCTGCTCTTCTGCTGCTAAGTGAGACCTAGGTCTCTTCCAGTGAAGCTGGTATTTATGTTTGATTCAGGGTGAGAGAGAAAGTGAGTGAGAATAGATTTGCTTAAAATTCAGTTTCAGAATATGGACCAAAACCAAAAGCTCTCATAGTTGATGAGAAAGTTCCCATCAACTGAAGAGACTATCTCAGGCACCACGTTTCTTCCTGAAATGGGCCAACACTCAATCCAAGTGCTAAAGGAGAGAGCATTTAAAAGCTCTTCCACTAGTAAGTACAAGCTGGTTTATGCCTCTGGTGGGTGACACACGATGTGTTGCATGGGTCAGGGTAAGGCTCGTTCGTGTGTGTGTGTGCTGAGAATGCATTGTGTGTGCTGTAGATACCTGCCCCAATCATCCCTTGTTGTTCTTGGCTAATGCTAAGGGAGACCTCTAAACAAAATGGGACTGCTTGGAATGATTTGAGATTTATTTCCTCTGGTATCAGTTTAGCTTGACCCTAAACCTGATTCTTCGATTCTCATCCAAATGCTCTAGGCATTTTAATGACAACGTTGCAGATAGCAGATGTCCTTCTGAAATGAAATTAGCTTCTCATAAATGTCAGAAAAGGTAGGGCTGTATCTCGTTTTCAAGGAGAAAATCTATTCCGCTCACTTTAGAGGTGTAAATTGTAATTGGTGCTCTCTGTGTGTGGTTGTTTTTTTCTTTGGTGTTTTGATATTTTCTTTTGTTTTATTTTTCTAATTACATGGATGTCACCTAGATTGTATTATCAAGCAAACTGTTTAAAGTATGCCAAGTGCAACCCCTGGGCAGCATAAATAAAGGGCAGCTGCCATCTCTCTGGTGTCATATGTCAGGAATTGTCTGAAGCTATGAGAGTGAATTATGTTTCTGAGTGCTTTGATGTGTAGAGCTGGGCTCCTGCTGCATTTCTCATGCTGATCTGAACAAATCCTACCATACCCAGAAGCACAGGGGCTGGTCACAGCCAGCAGCCAGCCCATCCAACCCCTCAGGTCTGCGGTGCTGAAACCCAGCACAGCCCTTCCTGCCCTGCCTGTGTGCTTGAAAACCACAAAGGGCAATGCAAGTATGCTTAAACAAGAGTCTGCATGGTCACTGTAATATGAGCTTAATGCATTTTCTGTTAAAGGAGTGTGTGCACAGAAACCTTTCTGTAGAATCATAGAATGACCAGGTTGGAAAAGACCACCAGGATCATCAAGTCCAAACATTCTTATCTGCCACTAAAGAATGTCCCTGAGAACCTTGTCCACCCGGCTTTTAAATACCTCCAGGGAGGGGGACTCCACCCCCTCCCTGGGCAGCCTATTCCAGTGCCCAATGACCCTTTCCATGAAAAAAATTTTCCTGATGTCCAGCCTGAACCTCCCCTGACGGAGCTTCAGGCCATTCCACCTTGTCCTGTCCCCTGTCACTTGGGATAAGAAGCCAGCTCCCTCCTCTCCACAACCTCCTTTCAGGTAGTTGTAGAGAGCAATAAGGTCTCCCCTCAGCCTTCTCTTCTCCAGGCTAAACAACCCCAGCTCTCTCAGCCGCTCCTCATAAGATTTGTTCTCCAGCCCCCTCACAGAATCACAGAATCACAAGGTTGGAAAGGACCCATTGGATCATCAAGTCCAACCATTCCTAACACTCCCTAAACCATGTCCCTAAGCACTTCATCCACCCGTTCCTTAAACACCTCCAGGGAAGGCGACTCGACCACCTCCCTGGGCAGCTGTTCCAGTACCCAATGACTCTTACTGTGAAGAATTTTTTCCTGATGTCCAGCCTGAACCTCCCCTGACGGAGCTTCAGGCCATTCCCTCTTGTCCTGTCCCCTGTCACCTGGGAGAAGAGCCCAGCTCCCTCCTCTCCACAACCTCCTTTCAGGTAGTTGTAGAGAGTAATAAGGTCTCCCCTCAGCCTCCTCTTCTCCAGGCTAAACAACCCCAGCTCTCTCAGCCGCTCCTCATAAGACTTGTTCTCCAGCCCCCTCACCAGCTTCGTTGCTCTTCTCTGGACACACTCCAGAGCCTCAACATCCTTCTTGGGATGAGGGGCCCGGAACTGAACACAGTACTCAAGATGTGGTCTCACTAGTGCCGAGTACAGAGGGAGAATAACCTCCCTGGGCCTGCTGGCCACACCATTTCTGATACAAGCCAAGATGCCATTGGCCTTCTTGGCAGCCTGGGCACACTGCTGGCTCATGTTCAGTCGGCTGTCAACCAACACCCCAAGGTCCTTCTCCTCCAGGCAGCTTTCTAGCAGGACTTCTCCTAGTCTGTAGCACTGTTGTGCCCTGAGTGCAGGACCCGGCATTTGGCCTTGTTAAACCTCATGCCATTGGTCTCAGCCCAGCGGTCCAGCCTGTTAAGATCCCTTTGCAGAGCCTTCCTACCCTTCAGCAGATCCACGCTTCCACCCAGCTTAGTGTCACCCGCAAACTTGCTAAGGGTGCACTCAATGCCATAATCCAGGTCATTGATAAAGACATTGAACAGGGCTGGACCTAGTACCGAGCCCTGGGGAACCCCACTTGTGACTGGCCTCCAGCTGGAGTTGATTCCATTTACCACCACTCTCTGGGCCCGGCCATTCAACCAGTTTTCAACCCAGGAGAGCGTGCGCCTGTCCAGGCCAGAGGCTGACAGTTTCTGCAGCAGAATGCTGTGAGAAACTGTGTCAAAGGCTTTACTGAAGTCCAAGAAGACTACATCCACAGCCTTTCTCTCATCCAGTAGTCAAGTCACTTTGTCATAGAAGGCGATCAGGTTAGTTTGGCAAGACCTGCCTTTCGTGAATCTGTGTTGACTGGGTCCGATCACCCGATTCTCTTGCATGTGCTTCATGATAGCACTCAAGAGCACCTGTTCCATGACTTTCCCCAGCCCCGAGGTGAGACTGATAGGCCTGTAGTTCCCTGGATCCTCCCCGCAACCCTTCTTGTAGCTCTCAGAACAAACCACCTCTTGGCCCTGCTGTTAAACTGGGTCCCATCTGCCTGTGCTAACTCATGTCCACTGCCACGCCTTTCACATCTGTGCCACTACCTCCTTCTATTGTAAGGCTAAATGACATTTTCTGTGGTAGACTAAATGAGTGCTAAGTGTAGACAGAGAAAGCTGAATCCTCTTCTAAAAGTGGATTTTTGTTGTTGCTGTCACTGCACCCAACAGTGGGAGATTATTTTTGCCTAAGTGTTGCCAAAACTCTTTGTCTGGGAAGAAAGCTGAAGCCCTCCCAGGTGCTTAGGAAGGATTATAAACCTCTTTGGGCTATATCATTATACAGATATTCTTTCTGTAGTATCCTGAATTGCAGCAATCCCATTTCTCACCTTCCCACTACTTTGAAATTCAGGATCAGGTCCTCTGTTAAAACAGCTTACCTGTGAGAGCATAGAGAGATCAAGTAGTTCTGCTTGCACATAAGACATACGGTTAGCAAGGTACAGTGCAAGAATACTTTTGTTTATAGCTACAATGCCTTCCATGTTTCCAGACAGCATCAGTGCAGTAACAAGCCACTTGCTGGAGCAGAGTTGCAGGTGGTGTTTGCCACAGGTTACAGGGTTAATGGAACAGAAACTAACAATTTGTGTCAAAAATGTAAATCTGTATCACAAACTAGTTAATTATTTAAGACAAAAAGTCTCAAAAAGCCTCAAATACACATACCAAAACCAAATTCGTTTACTAAAGGAAGACTAAATAGTCTTGCATATGCAAACGTCATCAGTCACCTAGTTGCAAAATATTACTAACGTAGAAAAACACATGGAACGTGGATGATCCACCTAGAGACAATATCAAGGAAAGGAAAAGATGCACTGAATAAATCTTGGTGTTCATTGTAATCTAGAAATAACAAAACACCTTTTAAAAATGTGTGCTTGGCAAAAAACATTAGAAGTGGTGTATTCATTAGCAGTAAATGCATCCATTGCTTTGATTTCATCTATCAATGCAATCTCAGCAAAGCCTCACTTCATGGGTTCAGCTTTTGTATTTGCAAACATTTGCTGCTATTTAGTTTATTACTCCAATTGTGGTTTAGGAATAAAGCACTGGCAAGTTGTGCAGTAATGCATGAGTGTGAGAAGGGCAGTTACTAAACCCCTCTGAGATTTACATATAGATATATATTTGCATATCAGTTCTTGGGATCTGCGAGATCCCTTGTAGAAGCTGTGAAATGGCAGAGGTTTATCAGTCTTCTAAAAGTCACAGCAAATGCACCACCATCTTCCACAAGACCAAGCTGAGCTTCCCTGCTCTGCCTTCAGTGAAACTGGGAAGCTTCGCTTCCTGATGCACTTGGAGCAAAACTGAACCTGTGGTAGGGAGCAGAGGTGGCAAATTACATAAAAAAGGCGATGTTCATTTCAGGAGCAAAAATGCAATTATCCTCAAGGTTGGGAAGCCTTTCTCAGGATTTCCAGGAAGGAAGCACGCATGTCTGTGGGTGAAGAGCTGGGGAGACTCTGCTAGTAGCAATAGCACATTTCGTCTGTGACAACAGCATTCTTGGCATTTGGTTTCTTGCCTGGAACTAAGTGTAATTTTAAGGATAATGGAATACCTGATGCACAGGGAGGAATAAAGCATCTGTAAGAAATTGCTTTTGCCTCAAACTGTTAATGAATTTTAACTAATATTCTCTCCTTTTCTTTGCAAAAGAGATGTAGCCTGAGGGAGCTGGGCCTCGTGTTTGGATTCACTTAGCAGGTTCTCAGCCTCCCCTGCTCAAGCTTTATGCTCTCACCTATGATGCCCTGTGCCCACTTCTTGCCCAGGTAAGGATCCTAGAGCACACATCTGAGAATGCTGCAGATAAGAAACAGCAAGGCAGCACATGAAAATTCAAAGAAATCTTCAGCCAGATGAATACTTGAAACTTGATAAAAATCCACATTGGTGGTCTGTTTTTCGAGCCGAACTGCTTTTTTCCCCCCTGTTTTTTTTCTGTGTTGTTCTACCTTCCCCTCCCTTGGTTATTATGGCACTTTTTGGGCTGACCTGAGCATATCATTGCTTTTGGAGTGCTGTAGAGACTATCACCTCACTTGGCTGTGCTACAGGGGAAGGGAACCAGATGATAAACCTTATGACCCTTCATGATATGCAGGACATATTATGACCCCGAGTCCTCTTCATGCTTATGCATAAAATAGTATTTAAAATCACACAACCGCAACCTTAAATGCAATGTGTGTTCATATACCTTAATGCTGGGTTTACGCCAGAATATCTCAAGTTTGCCTGTTCATACAGAGGAGACACTAACACCACCCTTTTAGTGGGTTCAAATACAAATTTTGGCCCTCAGGTTGTGCTCTTGCTGATGCCCAGCTCTAAGGTTTGCTGAAGATTTGCCTCCGCAAACTGTCTTTTTTTCCAGTAAATGAAGACTGTGGAAAATCTCTGATGGAAAGTGTATTAATAAGAATGATATCATGGAAATTTGGCCAAAAAGTACCTAAAGCTCGCTGTAACCAGCAGACATTGGTCTCAAGGTGTGTCCTGTTGGAAGGGCATCACAGAGTCCCTGCAGGGACATTTATTGCATGGGCAGAGGGACCTGGCCTCACCATTATTGATGGTTTTCACAAAGCTGCAGTTTCCAATATTAATACAGACCTTGGCCAAAGCTTATAGGGAGGCAAGAGGGGAGAGAGAGAAGAAATCCATTCCCATCTGCTGTGCTGACATATTTTGCCTCTGCTAAATAATTTTTTTGTAATCTCTGAAAGGGCTTGGAAGGTGCCAGAAGACAAATAGAAAGGGGCTTGTGCTGTGCAAGGGAAAGAGCTGTGTGGTTCAGATGTGCCCATGAAGTGCTCTCAGCATCCTCTTGTACTCACCTCTGTCTTCACAAGGGTGGACCATGTGATTTAAGATTAGATTATAAATCTAAATTCAGCCCCTCGTTTGCCTTTATAGGCATAGAGGGCTTCATAACTGTAAGAAGTATTGTGATCACTAAAAGGGATTAATTCATTTTAAGTATCAGAATATTAATATAATTCATCATGGTTGATGTTTGTGAAAGCTCGAGTACCAAGTGGGGGCATGGTGTAGTGCTGGGAGTTTTCTGGGTTCTAAGCATTGCTTCATCCTTCTGGTGAGTTTTCTCTAATACAGCGGTGGTTAGAGAAAGGCTTTGGCGTACTTGACTGTGTAAAGCAGAAAATATTTAGAGTTCGAAGGAAGCATGGCCTTTGGACTTATTAACCTGCATAGCACGTGTCAGTGAGAATGAATATTAAAATACTTCAGCACTACTTATGTTCACACTGGTTAGATCTGGGGCAGATTTCTCCCTCTCCTTCTCACAGCCCGCTTTCCCTGCAAGGTAAGGTGAAATCCAGGGCAGTGATGGGACAGATAACAGGATGGACAGAAATGCTGTGGGCAGGTAGCACAGCAAAGGATGTGAGCCTAGGCTCACCCCGCAGCCCCGTGACACAGAAAAAGTATCATGAAGAGGCAGTGGAGAAGGAAAATGCCGTTGCTGGCACTGGAGGTGACTTTGCTCTGGGAAGGAGTGTGCAGCTCAGCTTGCGCGGCAAGGCTGCTCCCTGCTGTCGTGTGTGAAACTTTGCTTCCCTATCCGCAAATGCTTGAACCTTTCTACTGCTGAGTTACTGAAGCACATGCTGAAAAACCTTTGAGATAGCTAAAAAAAAGTTCACAGCTGCTTTGTTTTCAACTAGAAAAATCCTTAGCGTGTTCCCCAAGTAAGCGACTGCTGTTGGCCACATCTCTGCCGCACACAATTGCAGTGGCAGAGCACAAGGTTTGTCCCGTCCAGCTCTCTGGAGAAGCCAAAGGCAGTCACCATGCCCTCCTTCAAAGCAAATCCTACAGGAGATCACTCTACTCAGGGGTGGAAGTGTTGCCCCTTGCTTCAGAACCACCATGTGCCCTGTTGCACCTGTCATACAAGTATTTTGTGTTCACAATGGATGTCTGATCTTCCAGTGCCCTTAGTTATTGCTGCTAATGGAAGTGTTCCTCCAGCTCTGGGAAACAGCACTTGCTGCAGGGAACCTGTGGGAGAGACAAATCAAGTATGAGCAGCTATAGCTATGAACAGAGCACGAACAGTGTTAATGCACAGAGCTCCTGCTACCATTCAAGTGGGAAAATATAAAAGCACCCCACAGTTGCATTTTGACAGATTGAAGTCAAATGAAGCAAACAAAACCAATTCCTTGTTTACTTTGTATATGGGTGGATTTCTTTTTCCCCAAGGTGATTGCTCTCTTCCACCACAATCACCAGTGCTGCGCTGTCACTGCAGGTTTCTCTCGTTCGCTGTCTTAAGAGTGATTTCTCTTATCTAGCTTTTGAAGTGTTTCAGTGCTCAAGCTTCAGTGCTTCCTTCCAGTGCTTCCTGCTTGCAGCAGCTTAAATAGTTGTCTAGATAAATGCTTGAGGACCCTTTCACCTTCTTACCAGTGGAAGGGAGTTGGCAAATAGTGCTGTTGTCTACCAGTTTCCTCTCCAAGCTGTATAAAATTATTACCCCAGCATTGCAAACTGTTGGATTAATTAATGACATTAATATATAACAAATCAAATGCCTTGCTATGTTTTTTCCCTTTCCAGAACACTTGAGGGACCAAGAGGGCAGAAGTTTGGTGGAAAACATTCCTAGAACCTGGCTTTTCCTGCCTTGCCCCCCTGGAGCGTTGGGGGCTCAGAGGGCTCTGCAGTGGCTGGTGAGGGTGGTACAGCCTGGATGTGCTTTAAGAGGCCACATGAGATTATTTCCATTGCATGGTCCCCAAAATGCCTTTGGTCCACATATCCAGCATGCCTGGGAGGTACTGGGGGAAGGAAGGCTCGCTTGGGGCTCTGCTGTGCCCTCTCACACTGCCAGGAGGCCAATGTATGCATTGGCATGGGTGCTCATGGCTTTGGGCATCAATGTCCCCTTGGGCCACTTTTATACTAGAAGGAATCCCAAACTATTGTTTTTGGTAGCCCATGAATTGTTTGCATTGCTGAAGTTGTCTGAGCTGAGGCATCACAGCTTCACTGCTGTGGCATGTAGCATGGAAGAAGTCCTATGTACTTACCCAAAGCTACACACTCAGCTTACAAGGGCAACAGCATGCTCTTGAGACTCTGCTAACAAAACTACGGCAATTCTAAAGCGTCCTCTTTGCATCAACCCCCAGGTGACAGGTTTCTGCTAGCAGCTCTCTTTTGGGAATGGGACTGGCATGGGAGGCAAAGCGGGCACTTGCTATCCCACCAAGGCACTTTGGCAAAGTCCCCCTTGTAGAAACCTCAGGAAAGAGAGGTAAATCCTTGCACCCAGCTGTCTGCCACTGCACTTCATCCTGCTTTTGCAGCACAACATCTTCCCGTGGGGAAAGCAGCTACCGCTGGTCCCACCAGCATCCTGCACAGCGCTTCACAGGGCTGGTCTGAAGTCAGTGTCAAGCCAGAACCACTTCTCCGGAAGGAGATAATGGAAAAAATTCTCAGTGTGTTTGCAAATCTAAACACCCTTCATATTCTAAAGTGGTTTTTTTTCCAGTTTCCAGCTTTTTTTTTTTTTTTTTTTTTTTTTTTTTTTTTTTTTTGTCAAAAACATGCTGTAATATGCTCAAGCTCCTTTGGTTTCATTCGAAGCGTCTCAGAGCAAACCCTGCCTTCTCGCTGTTGCCTGCCAGCCTGAAATGAGATTTGAAAGTAAAAATGGGTCTTCTCTTAGCGGTGAAAATTTTCTTCAGGTCTAAGGAAACTGTGAGCTTGAAGCAAGACAGTAGGATCTGTCAGCTGCTTGCATGCAGACAGGAGAATATGAGAGCCTGGACTGATTTCCAAGATTTTAAGCATTCCTGCATATCTCCTGTGATGACAATCATGTCAGAAACCAGAGTGTGAAAATACAAATGTCAAGTGAAAGGATGTAATTTTTCATGCCTGGCTGAAACCAACCCCCTTATCTCCCACTGCAATTTTATTCCTATGAGTGGTGCAGATAACCTCAGTTACGGGAAGGTATTTACAGCAGGAGCTGAAAGCATGGTAAGAGCCTTACAGAGTATTGCCTGTAATTTGGGGCCATCTGAAAGCAGAAATATCTGCTCTTCAATTCCTTAACTATTTAGCTTTCCTATGAAGCTTATTTTATTCAGTCTTCTTTCACTTCCTCTTACACACAGCAGGGGGTTTACTGCTTCTGCATCTTGCTGTGGTGGGGAAACTGAAGAGCGGCAAAACCAGCTGGGAGCAGCCCAAGGCTTACTGCCCCCGCAGAACTGCTGCTTCCTAGCTTCTCCTTGCTCTCTGTCTTCCCCAGTGAGCTCCACAGTGGCAAGCCCTCCGCGCTCGACTGTGCCCAGGTGTGTCCAGCAGCAATGTCCAGTTTTGATTTTCCCTCTTTGTGGAAGGATAGCCCAGATCTAGACAGAGAGGGGTGTGTGGGGACCTAAATAAGAGGCTGTTGTGACTATTACAAAACCAAAACTTGAGCAGGTCAAGATGTCATTTGGCTAACACCAAGTGAAACAGGGCCCCAAACGGGTGTAAGATGGCACTCGAGTCCTAAGAAGATGTGTGTTTATCTGCAGGCTCGTGTCAAGAACTTCTGGAAAATGCACTGTGGTCAGATCTTTGCATAAAGCAGCTATGGGGAAATTTGCTGCTTTTCTGAGTAGGAAGCTGTGGTGGAAGGCTGTCACATAGATGAAATGTAATGGAGCAATACAGAAAAAGCCCCGTCACTAAATATACTTCATGGTTAAATGGAATCCAGAACATCTTTATGGGTTTCTTGGTTTTCCCTTCCTCATGTGCTCCTTGACCCCCACAGCTCAGTGTTGTGTGCAGCCCTGTGCTTGCTCAGTGCTGATGACGGCTGGGAAGGAAAGCAGCCACCACCACTGGACAGTGTCTTTTTGGCCAGATTTCTTGGCCAAGTTTTGTTTCTTTTTCCTAGACAACACAGAGGTCTCACATGGGAGGCCTCTGGAGGACTTACGTGTGCTGGTGAAGTTGTTGCGCTGTCAGGGCTTGCGTCAAAAGGCTGTCTGTTGCACAAGGTCAGGGATTTTAAGTGTTGTGCTGTGTTGAACTCTCACTGATAAGGAGTAGTTGGATGACAGAGTAAATGACCAATTCAGTAAGAGTGAAAATCAGTGGTGCTCTGTGAGTGCATTGCTTTCAGCTCCACTCTCTCATGTGTTTTAATCATGAGATGCTGAAAGCCAAGGTGCTCAAGCTAAAAATTTAATTCCAGTGGCAGATTCCAGGGCTGAACTTCCCAAACCACATTCTCCTTGCTTTGTGTACATGTAATGGGGAAATATGCCCCCCTCGCAGACCCTTTGCTCATCGGTTGAGTGCATATTCTTTGCTCTTCTGTTTTATTTGCCAAGCATGATGTGTCAGCACAGCTCCAGAAAAAGGAAAGGCTGATGTTTATAGGTACGCTTTTCTGCTTTCCTGAAAAGCAAAGCAAACACAAACAATTAAATCTTTTAGTCTAAAAGGCAGTCCTGTAAATGTTACCACTCAATACAATCACTGAGGTATTACATGCTCTATAAATGCACTAACAGATTTATAGCTCACACCACCCAGCAGGCTTTGGTAGCACCATTAGCTTTAAATCCTGTTACTCTAATTGCATAATTTAATTATATTGAATGCTTCATAGCATACACAGGAAGGAAAAGACCATTTGTCATCATTATCTGATGTGCCTTCTGGCCTCAGGCAGAAGCTTTGGAGCTGTGTAATGTTATTGACAAATCTGGTGTCACTCTGATAGGAAACCAATATTTAGTTACTTAATCCTTGACAAGACACTGATCTCCATTGGAGCTGGGACAGGTGCTTACAGTGTTTGTGTGGTGTGACATTCACACAGGAAGATAAACCCCATGCCCAAGCTCTTCAGCACAGTGCTGCCACATTCACCTTCTGCTGCCATCTCCCTTGGTTAGCAAAGCACAGCTTATGCCTTGAGGCATGGTTTGGAAACCAATGGTGTGCTTGAGCCCAGACACGTGTCGGGTTCTGTAGCGACACTGGTAGCATGTCGGCTATGGGTCACCCGTGGCATCTTGGGGAGCAGGCAGAGATCACCAGCCAGCAACTGCTCCATGCCAGCTTGCCTGGTAGCCGGGCTGCCTCTGGCTGCTGGTGCTTCAGGGACCCTCCGCCAAGTGCTCTTTGCTGGGCCTACACCTCCTATTCAAGTGCAGCCTGTTGAGGGCACCAGCCCAAGCGCTGCTGAGCAGCGGTGGCCAGCACCCGCATATTAGCTCTGTGCACAGACAGTGCCCCATGCAATGCTGCCACGTGACCGGTTTTATCGGCCATCATTGCTGTATTGCTAACAAGGCTGCTACACTGTAGATGCTTTGTTGAGTGGTTCTGTGATTTTTTTTTTTTTTTTTTTTTTGCTCATCCACTACCTTCCTGTGCTTGGCTCACCTCTCCATCAGGACCTTGGGTGGTTTTCTGGTATGCCATGATGAAGAGGAGATTAGAGTAGAACCTTTGGCACTTGTAATCCCTGCTTAACTTCCTTCTCTAGGGTCAGTTAGCTCATAGGCCTTCTGAAAATACTGAATCAAAGAGTGAATGAGCTATTCCTAACATTTTCATCTATTAAACCCCTTATTAAGCTGTATTCTTAAATTTGTTTTCCATGTCAGGAAATGGATCAGATGAAACAGCAGTTTTTTGGTACAGAGATATCATCTTTCATGAATGGTGTGAGATGGATTTGGACCTAATTTGTCACCTCTCCTTTCCTGAGTCGTTGCTGGTTCTTAAATAATGGGATAATTTTCTTTCTGAAAAAGGCCTGCTTATGGAAAAATTCCCTTCACTCCCTCCTCTCCCCACTACCTCTGTGAGCCCTATGACTGCTTCCCTACCTCCGGCCTTCTGCAACAAAAGGTTCACCATTCAATAATGGTCATTTGTCAGTAAAGGCGGGACCACTTGAGGACATAGGACCCTGAGTTATAACTGAAAATGAGAAAAGGGCCCTGTATCATTAGTTTTTGACTATTTTTCTGTGCTGTTTCTATCTTTACCATTCTGCATGCCTGTGTGTGCACAGTGCACTGTTAGCGCCAGGGTGGAGCATGGTCTGGAGCCACCAAGCACCTCAGCACCTGAAAAGGCTACTGGCGCTGGAGAAGAGGCAGCAGCAGATGTGCTGGCACAGACCCATGAGCTGCTACAGAGAGGAGCGCAGAATGCAGTGGCAAGGGTTAGGTGGGGCTTTCTGGTACCTCCTGTAGAAAATGCCACCACGAGGGGCAGCGGAGCCACTTCTGTAGGGGAAACCTCTCAGCTAAACTTCATGTTCTCATCCACATGTATGAAAAAACCAAATTGTGATGTAGTTTAGAAGACAAGTGGAAAAATAAGCATGAGAGACGAAGAACAGTGCATCCAGAGGGCAGTGAGGTTTAAGGTTATCTTTATTTCAGGAAATCAGTGTGTCTACAATACATTTCAGCCTAGTGTATGACAGTAACGCTTAGAAGACCAGGAACAAAAATGTTTCCCAGCAAAGTCCAAAAATACAAGCAAAAGCCTCTAACAAACACTCACATGTGCTATATCTCAGGAGTGATTGCTCCTTCTGGTCTGAAAGTGCCTCTGTTCAAATGCAGAAATGGGGGGTTAACTACAGGCAAACTACAGACCAGCTGGTGAAAGCAAGAGGATAAACTGAGCTGTTCTGGGAGCAGGAAAAGGTCAGGTGAGCATGTGTTGCAACTACCAGACCTACCCCTGCTCTCCTTTGTTGCTTCCTATTAGCAAAACCCAGTTTGTTTGGTTTTACATTTTTTTAGCGTGTCTTGTTGTTGAGAGAAAGAGATTAAAAATCGGCTGGAGCTTTTGAAACATCAGATGTTTCTGCCCAAATGTCTGGCACTCAGAAACAAAATGCATAAGAGCATAAAAAAAACCCATAAGAGCAAAAGTGGGGTTTTCAGCTCAAGAAATCAATTATTTGAGTCTAGAGCATCAACATTAACGAGGCTGAATATGCTGTTTTGCAGCCTGAAAAGAACTAAGGATCCATTTCAGAATGTATGCAGGTCATACATACAAGTCATTCAGAACAGAGGCACCTATATGATGTATTTCTACAGCATTGTATAAGTGGGAAGTAGGTGCAGCCGTCACTTGAATAAAGCACGGCTTGGTTTACAAGCAATGCTATCCTTATATCATCTTTGTTTTCCTCCTTGGATGTGGAACGTAAACTGTAAATAAAGTAAGTAAGTTTTGAATTTGGGTTGTTAATAAAGATGAAGACCCAAAGGTTTCACACCCAAAGGATCAAACAGCAAAGTGACCTTTCAGATTGATAATGTAGGAAAGAGATGCTCATGGTTGAGAGGTGGGGAGGAAAAACAAACCACCCACGTTTAAGAGTGCTTTCGCCTTGATGCTGTGGAAAAGGTGGTTCCCTCAAAGGTCACCCAGGCTATCTTGTCAAGGTTTGCAGCATCCTGTGTAGGTGTTGCCCCTGTTTCACACCACAACCAAAACCATATTGGATAGTCCTGATTAATGTACTGTATTTTAGCAAAACACAAACAGATGTAATCTGTGTTAGTTCAGCATCCTCCAGCATTGAGATTCAGCAGAAGACTGGTGAAAAAGGCCAGGAAAATATACAGGACCCCAGGAAGACCCAGCAGGTACAGCCTTCTCCTGTCTTCCTTGGAGGAATGAATCCCTGTGTGTGTCCGGGCTAAGCATCCTGTCTGCAGGCTGGTGTCACTGGCACAGACCTACCTTCTCCCGCTGCTGCTTAGTTGCCACCATACAAGAGGTCGTCTTCTGCCATATCCTTGTGTCCCCTGGCCAGTTCTAGCCTTTGTGCAAGGTGGATCACATCAGTCCTGACAACATGGCTTGCTGGTTTCTGTCCTCACACTCATGGTCTTCTCCTCTAGCCACCTCACTTTCCTGGCCTACATCCCTCTTCAGGGGTCTTTCCTAGGCCACCACTTCCAAATTAGCTGTTTCTCACCTGCACCTCCAGCACTCTGCCATGAAACACACCTCCTTGACTTCTCCTTCCTCCATGGGATGAGTTCAATGTCATTCTAGCATTGGCACTGGCAGCGGCAGCCACAACCACCTAAGTCCGCACCACGGAACTGTAGCCTCCTGTATGCTTGTGATGGCACACAACGCTGCACCAAGACCATCATAGGCACCATCTCTGGAGAATCACAGAATTGTTTAAGTTGGAAAAGACTTTTAAGATCATCAGGTGCAAACCTTAACCTAACACTGCCAAGCCCACCACTAAACCATGTCCCTAAGTACCACATCTCCACATCTTTTAAATACCTCTAGGGATGGGAACTCCACCACTTCCCTGGACAGCCTGTTCCAATGCTTGACAACTCTTTCTGTGAAGTGATATTTCCTAATATCTATTTTAAACCTTGCAACTTGAGGCCATTTCCTCTTTTCCTGTCACTTTTTACTTACAAGAAGAGACCAACACCCATCTCACTACAGCCTCCTTTCATATAGCTGCAGAGAGCAATAAGGTTGCCCCTAGGCCTCCTCTTCTCCAGAATAAACAGTCCCAGTTCCCTCAGCTGCTCCTCATAACCCTGTTTACCAAAGGATGTACCCTGCAACCCCAGCCCATGGGTGCTGCCACACAGCAGAGGGCTGATAGGGTCTGTTGCCTGCGGGACACCCTGTACTCCCAGTCCATGAGGGAGACAGAGCTCCTGTACGGGAGGCAGTGCATGTGAGTCAAGCCATGGATGGATCCCACCACACTTACCTCAGATGGTCCTTGGGGCTCACTACTCAGACAGGTGACCCATGACACTCTGTTGTTTCCATCTGAGGTGGACACCAAGCCACCTGTCTCCATCTATAGGAGCCAGTCAGGGCTTTCTACCTCACCCAGTGAAGGCTGCGCAGTCCATCCTGCTGGTAGCAAGGCTAGTGAGAGGTGCTGGATCTTTCATATCTTGATTTCGGACTTCAACACCTACCACATCTCTGAGAGACAGAGATGGAAATATGCATACCTAGCCATCTTGTCTCCTACCTCTCCTCCTAACACCTGCTTGTGGATGACTAAGCTTGGATGGACCCAGGACATGGCCCTGGGCAACCTGCTTTGAGGAAGGGGTTGGATTAAATCTTCAGAGGCCCCTTCCAAACTTATCCACTCTGAACAAGGCCATCATCCTGGGCTCCCAGTCAAAAATATCTCACAGCATCTGTCTCAATTTGGGAAATGCATCTGCAGCTCCCACAGCCTTTCCTCTGTGGTCTCCTCACACATGTCTTTCCTGGCCTTAAACACCTGCAGTGACCCTCCAGTCCATATTTCACTGGAGTGTTTCGTAGCAGTGCACTTCCCTCCCCTCTTCCACAACACCCTGCAAATGCCAGATGGTATCTGAGAGTCTGATGAGCATGTGGTTCAGAGACATTTTATGTGGCCCCTGCCTCATGTGGTGATGGTTTGTCCTCCATGACACACAAGTGTGGGGGGTTTTGGGTGCCTAGTTGCCTCTTGAAGGCTGTGATTGGCACACACATCTCTGTGGTTATAGGGTGGCTGGTAAGTAAGCCTTGTGGTGGAGCAGAGTGTGAGTGGGTCTCATCTCCAGGGTGTGCTGTTGTGTCCTCTCCCCTACACAGCCCTGCTGGACAGCTGTGCCAAAGTACTTCCTTGGGTTGATGCCACCTGATGCCTCTTGAGCCAGGGATACCTGGGCCATATCACCATCCTGCCATCCGTCGCTCACCTTGCCGGTGCCTGTATGTGCTCACCCTGAGCTCAAGCCAGCAGGCTTCCCTTCTCTCACAGCTCGTATGTTTTAATAGCCAGTGATCTCTCCATCACGCTGTTTTATGAGCCTCCAGCCACTGTTAGCATCACTGCAATGAAGTGTTACAGCTGGTCAAGTACTAGGGGTAAGTGGGCAGTGAGACAATTCCCCACTAGCTATATTGCGTGCTGATTATCGACAGCAATTGAGTAGCCCAGCACTGAGCCCTTTGTGTCTTACAGCTTTCTGTTTCCCTTCCACTTCTGTCAGTGTAGGGTCTGACAAGTGAGTCTCTTTATTACTCACATGAGATGCCAAGGCATTGGTTTGGTTGCCAGCCTGAGGCTCTCGTGTGCTTTGGATGTGCCTGTGCTCCAGATGTACCGGTGCTCAGACAGAAGCACAGCCTGAAACCCTGACACTGGCACCATTGTGCCTATCGCCTGCTCCCTCCCTGCCCCAAGCACCATACCCATCCCAAGAGGGCTTTTGGGTGCAGCAGTATCCGTGTGAGGAGGGTTGGGGAGACTTTCTGCAGCCTAGAGAGGGGCTACACGACATTCCAAGCTGCTTAGTGTGACCACCTCCCTGCCCAGAGCTGTGCAAGCACGACTCCACTCAGCATTCAGCTCGGGGGCCCTGCATCTCTAGCTGCACAGGATGATCTAACACCAGATAGCTCATCTCCTTGGCCTTGCTTAGCTTTGGTTTCAGCACAGCTTTTCACATCCACAGTTGCTGAGTACCACTGCTAGCCCCATTTGGTCAGCAGATTGACGTTCAAGACCAAACTGACACGAAATCTCCTATGTGCGAGGGGGAGGTGCCATAGAAACCCTCGAATGCCAATAAGCTGCTGGTGCTGGTCACTTGCCCTGCACATGCAGCCTGTGACAGTCCTCCAGCACCACTGGCTGGCCCTGCTCCTCCTGGCTGGGTTGCACGGCTGTGCAGCCCCCCTTCCCCTCCTCCCCGGCCCTGCCTCCAGTGGGACCCACAGCTGATCTTGTTAAACCTGCAGGTAACACCACTTTGTTTCATTCTCTCTTGCTCTCTGTGAACTGCTGCTCAGGGTGCTGCTGGGGGGGAGGCAGAGGAGGCTTTTTTGCCTGGTTCCTGCACGGCAGCGCAGTTCATGCAGTGAAGAGATCCATGCAGCATGTTCTGATCTCTGAGCCTTTCAGTTTCTGTTCTTACTCCAAGATATTCTCTGCGTACTTTTCCTAGCTGCCATTAGGAACTAATATGCTGTTAAGGTACTAGCAGCTAAATTCATCCCAACATGGGAAATTATTCCAAAATATTTTTTTGTCTGCAAGGTCAGAGCAGGCAGTTTCTGGCTTTCTTTGTGCTGTTGGGAAACAGAGAGGAAAAAACCTCTTACTTAAGTGCCCTTACCCAGGGCTCTTCTGCTATGGAGGCAGTTTATCTGCTCTCTCTTTCTGGCCATGCTTCTCTCCCAAGTCAGCTTGCTGCCCAGGGCCTGGTTAGCAGCACCCATGGTCAGATTAACACCCCTGTGGAGCACTGCCCTCTCCAAGTCTGTTCTCATACTGTGCATCATTTTTATTAAATCTTCGCTGACAGCTACCCACTCAATTTATAGGAAAGTTGGTGAAAATCAGGGCAGTTGCCACCTGGCAGGTTTGCAGTCAGCTGATGCAAAAGATGCTGTGCTGCACCCTATCCTTCCCATTCCAACTTCCTTCTTCCACTCCCTTTGCTCAGTTCCAGGTCACTTCCCTCACCCAGCACAGAAGCCCCCCCTCATCTCTTGCTCTGCCCTTGGCCCTGTTTTGCCCACCACATTCGCTTTTTGCTCCTCTGGGATCTGCTCATTTCTGAGCTCCTCTCAGAAGGAAGGAGGAGGATTTTACATGCAAGATTCCCTCTCCAGAGCAGCATCCGTCTGGGAAAAACACTGGACATTTCCCACCACAGTGCTACTGTGACACTCACTGGGCCTTCAGCCTCTGCCTTGCTTGTCTTCTTCTAGGCTCTCTGTTAAGGTCTGGAAGAAGGCTGTTGCTTGAGCTGCTGGAGGACATGAGTCCAGTCTTGCTCCTCCTCACTTGCTTGCATGTTGGGACTACTGCTGCTGACCACCTCTCCCTGGTCTCTGCTGAGGGGTAAGTAGAACACACTCCACAGTATTGGTGACCATGTCCACTGAGTTCCAGCCTGTTCATGTTCCTCCAGCTGCAGCAAGATGCTGTTTAGTCATCTCCATCCGTTTCTTAAAGCTGTAAGTTGCTGATTACCATCTCTGATGCTGCAATCATCTCATCTACCCCATATTAAGCATTTCCAGCAGCCACAGGATATGCTAACTTATCAAACGGCATCTCTTTAATGATGGTTCGTGTTCAGTTATCCTATATCTATGCGATGTGGTCTGGTTTAAAACCCTCTGCTCGTTTCCTCCCTTCTCCCCCGAGTCTCTGGGCTGCCTCGTGGCCTGGAGCCCTTGTATGTCCTGAGCTCGACCATGGCAAGGCAGATGCTGGGATCAGTGATTGGGCCATATCCTTGGGTCCCAAGGCGGTGTCAGCCCTTTCACACTGCAGAGCATGGTTTGCCTGTACTTTGTGCTGCACTTCAGCATAGAGGCCTCTGCTGGTTTTGCAGACCAGGGCCAGCAAAAAGCAACCTGAGCATCAGCTGTGCCAGCAAAGACATCTGTCCCATGCAGTTAGTGAGCACAATGATACAGCACCTTCAGCCCTTGCTGTAAGGTGTATCCATGCTGCTATAACAGCAGTTCAGAGAGGTTTTCCCCAGGTGACAGATGTCAGCTTCCTCCCATGGCAGGCAGCAACTGGCAAGCTGCTGGGAAACCTGGACCTGAGCACACAAGAACTGTGAGATAGCTCTGTGCAGGAGTTGCACTGATGTCTACTAGTGCCTAAGACACTTGCATATCTCCCCAGCAATTGAGTTATTTGTATGTTTATCACTTACTTCAGAACTGAAGTCTGATTTTGCAGGCAGTGCCCTCGCCAGCTGACCATGAGGCCTGCATTGCTTGCAGAGGAAAATAACTGCTTATCCAGATGTATTCAGTTATGATATCCCTTGCTACATCTCTGAAAGCTGTAGGATTTCACTAGCTCCATCACCATTTCACTATCCTGTTAAAGTGGTAAATAGCTTATTTGAAATGAAAAGGTTAAACGCTTTCCAAGGTGCTTTTGGATGCATGCAGAAATGCAGTGTCATATACACAGAATCACCAGTTCAGAGAATTGGTCCATGTGCACGTCACACAAGATAGGGTCTGATGAAAGCTGATTTTTATCAGCCTAGAAACTCACACTCTTTATCTAACTAATACTCTTGCGAAAGACAGTGTGACAGGGGCTCAGTACCTACTATTTACACCTCACAGATTTCCCAGGGTGGCAGGATACTTGCCTTGAGCAGGAACCATCTAATGCAGTCCTTAATGGCACATTCCTTGTTTTGCACCAGTGTTTCCTCTTTCACGTGTGTCTTCCTGCTTTACATCTGCAGGCTCATACCCTTTCATGCAATCGATGGGGTTAAATCAGGTTAATCTTTCCACCCTCCCCGCACTTTCCCCTTCTGAAGAGGGGAAGTTCCTCACTCACTCCTGTAGGGTTGTCAAGCATGCCTTTGGGATGCAGGAACTCAGATTCAGGTCAGTTTTCCTCAGCTTGAAGCAGGAACTCCAGATTCTCAAAGCAGCCAAAAGCTCAGAAATCTGCCCAGTTAGAGCCAGAACATGAGGATGTCTATCAAGTGGCATGTGCTCTGCCCCTGCAGTCCTCCACCACCCTTATCCGTCTCCCAAGTCAGCAGAACTGGTAGAAGAGCTTTTGCTCATGGGTTGTGCTGGGTTTTAGCTTTGATTGCTACAATCCCTGTCTAGCTCAAAACCAAACTAAGGGTGACTTGACCTCATTTGCACAGCCTGGCTTCAGGAATTAGCATTCACGTTATGACAGGATGCTCCTGCTACCAACAGGAGCTCTTCTAACTGCCCCTCTCACTCAAGATGCCCCTGTTTAATAAAGGCTGTCTGCCATGTCCTATTGAAAGTCTACCTTGAAGTATTTACGCTGAGACAGAGTAAATATAAACAAAGTTTGACAAAGGATGCATCTCAGCTACAGGCTGACCAAGAAGGCCATCTTCGTAGACTCAAATTTACATCATAACAAAGTTAATATTTCCTTAAATACCTTTTTTTTATAGGAGCTGTTGAGAAGTAGGAGGAAAATCTTACCATGTCTTTTCCCATTTCAGGTCTCAGAACATCACACAACATCTACACATCAGGACAACGAATGCATCCAACAACTGCAGTGTCGCAAATCTAGAACTCTATCGCAATGTTCGTCTCATTGAATTTGCTCTGTATATCCTCATTTTCTTTTTTGGAGCGCTACTTAATGCCCTCGCCCTCTGGGTGTTCTTCTGCAAGATAAAAAATTGGACAGAAACCAGAGTGTATGTAATTAATTTAGTCCTTGCAGACTGCTTCGTTATCTGTACCTTGCCTTTCAGGGCTTATTTGATCTGGAATAAGTCAACTCGAGATGAACTCTGCCAGTTTGTAGAGGCAATGTATTTTATCAACATGGTAGTGAGCATCTACATAATTTCATTTATTTCCATTGATCGATACATTGCCATAAAGCACCCACTGAAAGCCAGGACCTTCAGGTCACCATCAAAGGCTGCACTTCTCTGTGGGCTTCTGTGGGTCTCCGTGATAACTGGTGCCACCTTACGTCTTCGGCAGAGACATGCTGCTCTTTGCTTTCAGAAGGATACTACCGCACCTGCTACTCTGAGCCTGCTTACCATTTTCTTCGTTTTTACTATTCCATTAGCAATCCTGAGTTTTTGCTCCACAGAAGTCATCAGGAACCTTAAGAGACATCTGAACACAGATTCACCAGAGAATAAATTAATCCAGAGAGCTGTTTACATTATTTACGCAAATCTGATTGTATTTCTAATATGTTTTCTGCCAGCCTACCTTGGGTTGCTTGCCGGATTCATAATGGAGAAGGTCGGAGCTGCCTGTTTCCTGATCCAGGTTATTAGGAACTTCTCCTCTGTGACGAGGTGTGTTGCCACATCCAACTGTTGCCTGGATAGCATCTGCTACTATTTTGTGAGCAAAGAGTTCCATGAAGCCCTTCTACTGCACAAGCCAAACACTGAAAAAACAGACCAAATCCACTCCATGCAGACACACACTTGTTAAAGGAAGAGGGGACACACACACACACACACACACACACACACACACACAAACAAAAGACCAAACCCCAAAAAACTCACAACAACTCTATAACATCAGGAGAAGATACATCTTCAGTCTTAGTGGGATGAATGTTGCTCTTTCTCTTGAGGGAGATCTTTGTTAGGTTTAGCATTACTAAGTTAATTGTGATTTATACTCTAGGCTTCTATAAAACAAAGAAGTTGTATCACAGAGACCTGTAAAAGTGTACATGTAATTGCTACTTGTTAATGTGTCTCGATTTCAAGGACCAGCACCTAGTTGTTACTCTTATGCGAAGACAGGTGACCCATCTATGTCTCCCTGATTTGGTGCATTGTGCAGCTAAAGTAAATTGATCCTTATTGCCAACATGTACAAAAAACATATGATGTTTCACTTCATTGTGTACTTCAGGTTGTTTATATTATTAAAATAACCCAGTTTATTTGTTATCATATTCCTTTGGCAAGTGGGTGTGTGTCTGCGTGTGCGTGAGAAGAGCAGCACCAGCATATTAGTAAGGACATGCCCAGGCTCTGTTGCTGCCCTTCCTCTTCAAGTCAATGGGTCAGACTGATGTGAAAGAACCTTTCTAAGATGAAAGCGAGACTTGTCCAGCCCCGTAAATGCACAGAGTCCAGGAGTATTCAGAGCTGAGTCTTCCTGCCCCCTCCCCTCTTGCTGCACTGCTCAGCCCTGGCACAGACACCTCCTTCCATCAGCCATCTCCCAGGGGCTGCTGCTCCACGCATGGGGAAGCCCTTGGAAGTACCTCTATACCTTTGCCACCCATACACTGCTATTCCCTGGGTTTACATAGTGGTACCAGGCTGGCCCCCAGGTTTGCCCTTCTGGCAGCAGTGCAAGGTCAGCGTACCACCCTGCAGCTGGACACAGCTGGGTCCCAGTTTCCACAGCCTGCCGACACCAACACCTCTAAGATTTTCAGGGGTAAAATGCATTTGTCCAAGAGTCAGCAGCCTAGAAAAGTCAGAGGATGTGGAGAGTGAGTTGAACCCGCTTCACGTTATTTCACTGCTCCCTAGGACTGGGCTTTCTTCATTCTAAACACTGAAAAATCTTCCACACGGCGTCCGAGCTCTGTCCAGCAATGCTCAGAGCATGCCAAGAGACAGTGTAGAGGAGTCTTCCCTGCTCACTTCTGCACTTTCCCTGTGTCCTACACTTGCCTTCAGGGAGCTCAGGGCTGCTGCTCAGTCTGCTTTTGTCACCTTAGGGACTGCAAGCTCAGGAGACAGGAATGAATGGGACAAATCCTGAGGGACTCACATAGATGGGACAGCAATTGCTGTAGCCAACAGTCTGCAAAAGCCATCAAAAAGACTGTAAAATACAACTGGGTCATGTTTTTTTTGTTTCTACCAGTCCTGACACCTAGGGTGTGCTCACTGCCACACCAGGATCTCTTGGGGAATGATGTGCTTGACAGCAGCCTGCAGAGGAAGACTCGGGGAGTGCTGGTCGATGAGAAGCTCGACATGAGCTGGCAACGTGTGCTCGCAGCCCAGAAGGCCAACCATGTCCTGGGCTGCATCAAAAGCAGCGTGGCCAACAGGGTGAGGGAAGTGATTCTGCCCCTCTATTCCTCTCTTGTGAGACCTCATCTAGAATACTGTGTCCAGTTCTGGAATCTTCAAGATAAGAAGGACACGGAGCTGTTGGAACAGGCCCAGAGGAGGGCCACAAAGATGATCGGAGGGCTGGAGCACCTTCCCTACGAGGACAGGCTGAGAGAGTTGGGGTTGTTCAGTCTGGAGAAGAGAAGGCTCAGAGGAGATCTTATAGTGACCTCGCAGTACCTGAAGGGGCTAGAGGAAAGCTGGAGAGGGGCTATTTGTAAAGGCTTGTGGGGACAAGATCAGGGGGAACGGGTATAAACCAGAGAGGGGCAGATTTAGACTAGACATTAGGAAGAATTTCTTCACCATGAGAGTGGTGAGACACTTCCCTGGTTGCCCAGGGAAGCTGTGGCTGCCCCATCCCTGGAGGTGTTCAAGGCCAGGTTGGATGGGGCCTTGGACAGCCTGATTTAGTGGGATGTCCCTGCCCATGGCAGGGGGATTGGAACTAGATGATCTCTAAGGTCCCTTCCAACCCTAACTATACTATGATACTCTTGCCCATGCCCACTGAGCAGTGACTGCCATTACCAGCATGGGTTTCCCAGTGATGCTAAGGAGAAGCGTTAGATGCCTGGCTGCTTCGCAGGGGATGAACAGGCCCATAATGTCTGTCAACTTTCTTGTCAATGCACTGCCAAGAAGCACGCTGGATCCCCTTGTCCTGGGCTCACTGTCATGGGGTGCGCAAACACCAACATTCCCCCTTGGAATGGCTAGCAGCGCCCACACTGCTGCATGCTCTGCAGCCACAGCGGAGGCTGCAAGGGCTGCTCTGCTCCCTGGGAACCCCTTGCTGCCAGACAGGCAATTTACAACCATTACAGGGCTTATTTCAGAAATTATTTGTTTTGTCACAAATGAAAATATTAAATTTTAATTGCTAGTTTTCAGGAGGAGTGTGGATTGGGTGAAACATCGAGGGGACGTAAGTAGAACAACAGAGGGCACCAGAGACTCCACCATCCCCAAAAGTAGATGATAAATGAGACACTTGAGGAACAAGAGCTCATTGCCGTGTCTCAGCACTCCTGAGCTGTTGACAGCAGATTCGCAGCCAGCTGTGCCCTCTGCACCAGCACCCACGATCTCAAAAGATCTCCTTCCCTGCCAAGAGGCCCACATCCACGCTGCAGCCGTCCGAAGGACTAAACTTGCCCAACAGCCCCACAAGAAACAGGTAACAACTTTTAATACTTCCCACACTGGTGTGTGGCATTGTGCTCTGCTCAGTACTTCAAGGTGTGCTTTCTCACCTCTTAACTGATCAGGGCTGCCTGCTCTCAGTCCTCACCTGTACAGAGATGCCTTCATTTCCTTCTTCTTCCACAGCTGTTATGCCTCACTGTTTTGCAGCCACATGAGTCATTCAGGGAGGTTTTCATCCCTTGCTGCAGTTTCGCACCAATGCTTCTTACAATGTCTTATCCATGAGCGTGGATGCAGCTGGCTCCAGGCACACTGTGGCACCGGACACTGGGAGTGACTGCTGGTCTGTATTCACACAACGGGTTCAGTGTGGCAGGGATGCCCAGCCCAGTGGGCTCAGCTGCTCCTTGAGGCAGTGCCATGCATGCAGGGTGGCTTTTTCATTGTGGGATGACTGTGGTAGGTCGACACAGAATGGCTGAAGTATGGGCGGTAGCACAGCGCAGCCAAGGACCTGTGAGGCTGAAACTGAAAGAGAGCCAGGACACCAACTGTATGTTAGTTTCTGTATAAATTCACCCCAAAATGGCTGTATCCTTGTGGTTCAGTAATTCCATACCAGTTTGGGTGCCAGGACAGGTGCTACTCATTCCTCTGTGGCTGCCAGATCTGTCTCTCAGCCTTGGACACTAAAAACAGTTCACATAATTGGACATTTTCACCACAGTTTAGATGTTGATGCTTAGAATCCACTGACTTAAAAGGCAATGTATTTATAAGAGATTGTAGGGATCAGGGAGGGCTTTTTTCCTGCCTCACAGTAAACATTTCCTTTATGAGCTGCAGACTAAGTCTGATTCACCCTCTGCAGCCTCCTTGCTGGTAGCAGATGCCCTGAAATATTTAACAGAATACCGGGACATAGTCTAAGTTCTTGAATGTGTGTTTTCTGTTCTAGCAATATTTTGGCTTCCTATCTTTGAAGGTTAAAATCAGGTACTTGTACTCACTTTTTCTTCTCTCCTTGGAGATGTGTTGCCTGCTGAGGCTGGAGGTACACTAAGCTAACTCCTCCCAGCTTCCTGCAGTGAGAAGAGGGGGTCTGTGCTTGGGGGCAGCCTGCCCATGGCACACATGCACCCACCAGCCTGCAGCAGCGTTCCTACTACCTGCAGCCATAAAGCCACCAGAGCTACCTCACAGCTGGAAAGATTCAGGCCCTGCAGAGGTTTGCAGGTCTGGCAAGACCTGGAGGAAACCCATGGCGTGGTTTCAACAGCAAAGTAAGGGCCTTAGATGCCAAAGGGAGAATGCTGCCCAGGTCTGCTTCAGCCTACCCTAAAACTGGTGTCTCTGATAACCACAGCAGCAGCAAAGATAAGGGGCCACAAAAATTACCATTCTATTACCCAAACTGTGCAAACCAGGACTGGATGGAGGGTGAGGCAGGCTTAACCTCTTAAAAGCTGCAAGAGTGGGTTGCCTCTGTGGCTTTGTGCTAGCTGGTAGAGAGTGGCAGTCTAACTTTGATGGCTGAGGGACAGACAGTGCTGCTGAGTCAGTGAGCCCCTCCAAAGGCTGCCTACATGTGCAGTACAGGGGTGTGAGGACCCACAGAGCCATAAGAGCAGGAACACTGCAGTAAGATCCAGCCCAGAGGACCTCTCCCCAAGCTTGGTCTCATGCCTGCACCCTTTTCTTGCAGAGACAGCCCAACATGGAGAACTGCACTGAAGACGATGACATGCTGCAGAATGGTGTTGTGCTATTTCAGCTGATCATCTACATCCCAGTGCTTGCTTTGGGGATCCCACTGAACATGGTTGCCTTCTGGGTCTTCTGCTACAAACTCAAGAGTTGGACCGAGACCAGGGTGTACATGATCAACCTCATGGTCGCAGACAGTTTCCTGCTTTTTGCCCTTCCCTTCCTGATATACTTTACCAAGTACGACTACCCCACAGGCAACCTGTGTTCCACCATACGGAACATCTATTGTACAAACATGCCTATGAGCATCTTTATCATCACCTTGATTGCGATTGATCGATACGTTGCAATCAAGTTCCCTCTAAAAGCAAAGATTCTTCGATCCCCACGGAAGTCAGCTTCTATCTGTGTGTTTCTTTGGATAATGCTAATGATTTATTCCTACTTGCAATCAATATTTCACGAACAAAATGAAAAATACTGTTTTCAGAAACAATCTCTTGAACCTAATTATTCTTTATTATTCTCCATTAGCTTTCAGTATTTTATTCCCTTGGGGACTGTGATTTTTTGCTCAGTACAAGTCATCAAATGCCTCAGAAGGAAGATGACCACAAGCCCTTATGAGACAAAATTAATCCAGAAAGCAGTCCACATTGTTTCAGTGAATTTGTTTGTGTTTGTTGTGTGTTTTTCACCTTTCTACATCACGCTGCTCATACGGTTTGCAGTGGACGTTGCTGGAGCTCGTTCTCTGTGCTCAGCAGTTAGCACTTCTATTCATATCTGTGCATGCTTAGCAAATTCTAACTGCTGTTTGGATGTGTTTTGCTATTACTTTGCAGCCAAGGAATTTCAGGAATTTCCTTCTCTGTTCCCCACCTGCATAACAATGAGGTCCAAGATGAACCAAAGTGAAGAGTCACAGCAACCCACAGATCAAGTCATGTCATAACAAAGGTGTAGTGCACCTGTAGGTGTTAAGAGCCACAATGCTGCCAAAGTTTCAAGGCAGAGGGAATGGGACCACCTACAGTATTTGCAATCATTGTGCAATCACACATGCAAAAAGTGACAATCACCTCCAAGGGGTCTGATGTCTACTTGAATTTTGTCCGTCTGTCCTCAGCGACTTGACTCCAGCTCTGACTATCGTCTTAGATAGTTGTACCGCAGCTTCAGGCACTGGTATGACTGACATTTCACTGCAAGCACAGCAAAAGGGCTGTATGTGTATGTGACCAACCTAATCCTTGCACGCTGTCTGGCCCTCATTCTTCCTTTTAAAGTCTGCTTTCAAAGACAGGAAAAGATACAAGAGAGGAATAGTGCCTGATCTTAAAAACCATCTATCACTTAAGGAGATGTGCTAGTGTGGTCACCCTTGTAGCTGTCAGCAAATATGCTTCAATTACCTGTCCTTGGACAGTGAGAGGCTATGAGTCCCCATTAGACCCTTTTCCTTTATGGTGTGCCGATCCTCTTCGTGACAAGCATCACTTACGTGTCCAGGCAAGTGGTGGTCAGCAAGGAAAAAGACTTCTGTGTTCAGAAACACTGCAGAGGGCCTTCAAAACCACCTTTGGCTTCGGGATCCCCTTCCAGGATTTTGCATCTCACTGGTTATGGTGAATGCCTGTTCCAAACAGATTATTGGGAAAATTGTTATTGTTTTGAAAAAAGATGAAAGCTGATTCATATCAACCTGTTATCCTACTGTTAATCCAGAAAGCAAACAACTGATTTTTTTTTTTTTCCAAATGCAGGCATGTCCATGTTTTCTCCCTATTAACATGGGGCCTCTTGTCCAATTTGCAGTGGGCTCCAATAGGTCGCCTACTCTGAAATACAGTGAGGCTTTGGGGCATGTGGCTTTAAGTACAGACCTCACAGATTTCCTAGAGAAGTCATGGATGCCCCATTCCTGGAGGGGTTCAAGGCCAGGTTGAGTGGAACTTGGAGCCCCTGGTCCAGTGGGAGGTGTCCCTGCCCATGGCAAGGGGTTGGAACTGGGTGGACTTTGAGGTCCCTTCTAACCCAACCCATTCCATGGTTCAATCATTCTATTAATTTATAGTTTTAAACCCAGGCTCACAGACGATGCTCTCTGTTGAACTAACTAGCTGCCCTGGTTTCCTTGTGGCTGGCACCTAAGCACCCCACAGCTCCTGCCTGTCAGTGCCAAAACCAGTACAATAGCTGTGTGAAAGAATTTACAGTTGGCATTCCTATACATAACCAACCTTACTACAAGTAAAGCTGTACGAAGTGACTGTTTTTCACTTTTAGAAAACAAACAGGTCTTTCATGTTCTACATTTTATAAAAATAAATCTCTCTTTTTCTTGTTGTAAAGTGGAAATCTGTTGACTTCACAACCCCTGTCACCGGTAACAGACGCATACCGCAATAACTGATGCATTTTTTTGGTTGAAATGGCAAACATTCTTTTGTAAGTGAAAATAAATCTATATCAGAGTAATATATCTGTAAATAAATATCCACTTATTTACATCGAAGTCCTCTACTGTCAACACTCAGCCTATACTGCAGATTTTGAGAGGAGATTGTTATCATGGTATAAGATTGGCTATACCAAAGGATACTTACAGTGCAACTCAAAGATAAGCAAGGAACTTTCTGATCACCTGCAGACATATGTAATACCTTGGACAAAAATTATTATCTGGTTTACATGACAAGTTGTAATGATGTTTATGACAGGTTTCCGACACTTCAGTCTCAGCAAAACCTCACATCCCTGAACACTCCCGGTAAACAGAACAGATGAGTTATCAGCACAATTACCAGCCAGCATACAGCACTGGAATAGCAGTCCATGAAGACAGTAACATGGTTATCCACAAATCTTTCCCATTTCCTAGCGGAAGAGTCTGGCTAACGATAGTGGGGAGCAGCAGCCACAGTCCATGAGCAGCTCCAGCAAGCAGGGCTGGACCACTGCATTCTGCTAACACTTCAGCAAAAAATAATCTTTCTGTCTCTTAAAAGAAAAAGATAGTAAGAATGGCTTGAACTTTAAATGAAAAAATTGATGCTGCTGGTAAGTTCGCACAGAGGTGCGTGCCTGACCCCTTCAGTGTTGATGCTGTGGGAGTATGGAGAGGGCTACAGTACAGAGAACCCCGCAAGCACACGCAGTGGCTCAGTTGCTGTGTGCCGCTAAGGAAAGGGAAAGCAGAAACGGTCTCAACAGCCAGGGTTCACCATTGTGTGAGGTTGATGCAGTCAGCTTAACACTGCCATTTCACAAGTTTTCCATGCTAAAAATAAGACTGATGCATTCTGCTCCCAGCCTTGTAGTTCTGGTTTGGTCAAGATCTGCTGTTACAACATCATGTCTTCCCATGAGAAAGCCAGGGAGAATAACCCCAGAGAGGGCAGAGGCACCGCAGACCCTGAATGCCACAGGGTAGCATGGTGTCTTCTGTCTCCCGCATGCCTGTGGAGTGGGTACTGGTGCCCTCTCAACCTGCCAGAGGCCCTGTCCCACTGTGATGTGCCAGCAGCTTTAGCCAGCAGGGCACAGTCTCTGGGAGATATAGAAGGCCAAGATCTTCCCTGGCAACGAAAGGAGACAGAAGCAAACCTGATCTACCCTGCCTACTAGCAATCTGCACCAGGAGCACAGGAAATACTCATGAGAAGGGCTCACTTTGGTTGGGAAACAGCCTCAAGCAAGATATCAGGCAGAGCTCACAAGGCAAGAAAGCATGGTTGTACAGAATCAAAACGAGTCCTGGAGATCAAGAAGAGTAAAGATCAAATGGGGCTTAGCAAATTCTCCCCTTAGATATGAAAAGCTACCTGTATACACAAATTACAAGCAAAGAAGTGAGATCACCCAGTACTGATGCTGATAAAACCAACAAAGTTGTATGGGTATGTCCTGGAAACCACCTAATTACTTTGTCACAGCTTTCAGTAAGGATGAGGAACCCAAGAAGTCCAGAATTTTAAAGGAATTGTCACGTGAAAGCTCACATCCACAATAATACTTTTAAATAAGCTTGCCAAAGTAGGATGCAGTGTGGAGACCACCAAACACAATCCCTTCTCTAGACTGGAAGAAGAAAAGGAAGGGTCTGGCCAGTAACAGCCCTGCTATGCTAAGACCTGAAAAACGTGCAGCTTCACAACACATCTGAATAACATTAAATGGGATGGAACCAACAGAAAGGCAGAAGTTAAGGGGTTCTTCATCTTACAGGAGTATTTTGCATTACTGGCTTCTTTCACTAAGAAAATCACTTTTCTAGCCATGGTGTGGGAGACATTGACATTAATAAAAGGTCCCTTGGAGAACGTTGTGAGCAGTAACGTGCTTTGCACAGCCCTGGTGCTCTGCAGTGCCATAGGCCTCCCGGCTCTCCCTCCAGGTAGCAGCAGCCAGAAAGAGGTGAGACAGCAGGTGTCACCTGCACTGTGCCACATGGTGGCTGCACTCGTGGGGCTGAGGCAAGCTGACAACTACAGGGGCAAATACCAAGTGAGCATCATTGGTCCATGGCAGAGGGGATAAAAACTGTGCCTGGGTGTACAAAGTCATCCATGAGCCACTGCAAGAGCCTATAAAGTGGTTGATGGGAAGCTGATGTGTAAAGAAGAGAGGCATGAGTATCCTGACACAGCAGTGTCTAGTAACCAATCAGGCAGGGACCTGAGAGATACACCAGAAGACAGGCAAGTTCTCCATAGATAACACTTCATTGTAGCTTTACCCGCTGGTAGCTGGTTGTGAGTTGCTCTGACATATCCTGGTGAACCTGCTGATCACAGTCAGATGCTATGTGCCTGGTGATGGGGTTTGTGCCTCCCTTGAAGCCTCACCAGGCTGAAGGGAGACATACTTGCCCTCATCTGGGCACCACGGCAGCAAGCTGTAGATGGGAAGCATCACACTGAAGAGATGCTATGAGCTGAGCTCCCTCCAGGCTTAATTTTGACAGCTTACAGTTAATACCGGTAGCAATTGCCTTGACATAGGCAATAGGAATGTATGGACAACACTTGAGGATGATGCAAAGTGTTTTTTGTACAGTGGTGAAGCTATCACAACCCAGGAGCTGCATGACTTTGAAAACTAAAGTACTAACAAGAACCATGACACAAATCTGATGGTAGTTGGGGATCAATGAGCTGAGTATACTAATAAGTCAGTCACTACTTATAAGCATCCACCAAGGAGCAGCCACAAGAAAGGCAAAAGCAGTCCCTGGAAACTCAGTAGTATTTAAGCTAAGTGGTATACTGAGTGCATGCTGGCAAGGAATCGGTCTCAAAGGCTGGTTTGTAATCCGCAGGCAGACAATGCAGAAATATTCCTGAAGCTGCTCTAAGATGACCTGGAAAGCGGAAAGCAGAAATTTGATTGCCCAAGACAGCAATTCAAGGTACTAACAGTAGGATCCTTGAGCTTGTCAGCCAACTTGTCTTGAGCTCTTCTTGTAAATGGGATGCAATGGACAGCCAAGGAGGAGCCCCTGGCCAGCAGATGCCTGCAACAACAGAGCTGTCACCAAGTCAGCAGGTCACAGTGTCGCATTTTCTCAGAACTGCTGCCTGATGAGAACTATGGAAGATGAGAGAATTACTGTGATTCAGAATGAAACCTAGTTATAACAACCACAAAACTGTCCGCAAACCACTGCCCTCACCTCTCCAGCTGCTCTGTGAATGGGACTGGGGGCCTGCGGGGCTGCTCTGTCTGGGGGTTCAGCAGTGTGATAGCAGGGGCAGTCCCTGCTCCGGCCCCAGCAGGAGAGGCAGTTTAGAAGGCAGAGACATGACCTCAGAATCCTCCAGGGCAATGAGTCCCCTTCAAGCAACGTGCACATCTAGTTGGGCAAGGAGGGTCAATGGGCATTGCCCAGTGAGACATCAGGCACTGGAAAATAAATCAAAGAAATAAACCACAGCCATTGCATTGCCAGAGGAACTGCAGCAGGGCTGCATGGTGGGTGAGTGTTTCACCTGACTGCAGCGCTGTTGCAGGCTCCTCAGTCAACAGGGGGTGGTATGAGCCATGTCAGCGGTGACATAGGAAGCTCTGCCTCTGAGAAACGGGTTAAGGAGGGGCAAGGGTGTTTCTTCCAACAGTTTGTTGGTGCCACAGCCACCAGCAAATGCTCATCCTAGGACACCTCGCTGGTCACATGCCAGGAGCTGTGCTAGGAGGCATCATCGCACCTGCACGCCACACCACAGCTGGTCTGGGGAAACATTCACCTCTCCAAGGACTGTGAGTGAGCAGGTAATTACTCCTGCCTATTTGCTGGCCTGGTTCTTTTTGCTCTGCAAGGTACTGCCTTTCCCCAGCCATGGCAGGAGCTGAAAATGGTCATGGAGGAACTGAGACAGAGCTGGAGTTTGTGTATTTTCAAAGGCTCATTTTGATACTGGCCAGATTAGGCATGTTTTGGATGCTTAAAGGTTGTCTCAGTCCTTGCTAGAACTCCCCAATGCCTCTTATGATCTACCCTTATTTCTGGGGTCATAACTCATTTGTTGTGTCTAAAGCACAGAGCTGCTGCACTTACCAGCTGTAGCACATTCCCTCACCTCCAAAAGGTCTCCTGGCATGATTCCTCAGCAGCACAATTTTCAAAGCTAGATGAGAGTTGCCCTGTGGTTTGCTCACTCGGGACGCTTTCAAGTTCCAGGAACCTGCACCCCTGGAGCGATGTTCCCTTTGCAGGGAAAATTCAAAGACATCACAGATCTCTTGGGTCTTTCCCGTCCATGCATAGTTGCACCTAGAATACACTCCTATATTATATATACTCCTATATATTAACTTCTCCAAACTAGGGGTGGAAACAACAATATTGCCCTTAGGTCCAGGGTGATACAACCACCCACTAGACCAGACACAGCTCATCTCTGTATTTCACGTGGCTGCTGATCACTTTTCTTGCCATGACATTAGCGTGGGGTTTTTTTGTCTAGGAATGTAGCAGATTGCTCTAATACTTCTGAGACAAAGAACGATTTTTCCAGTCCTTGAAAGGCAGTATGTAGTCAGCAGTACTAGATTCTTGCTGCAGACCACTGCATGGTACCACTGATCATAGGATTCAATGGCAGTCAAAAATAATGAGACACACTCTTATCACTAATGTGAAGACAGGTCAGGACTGAAGGAAAGGACAAATATCCTTCTGCAGCACATCTCCCAGAGCTGTGAGGATGCTGGCTGGCTTCTCTTGAGCACCACTATAAAAGAAGTGATGAGAGCTGAGTTTAGGCATTCCTTATCCATAATTAGGTGGTTGTAACAGCTCATACAACTCCTAGCTGCAGGATATCTGCTCCTGTCTCATCCAAGCCTGGCCCAAAACAGAGGCCCGTGCATTTTCCCCTGCTGCCCTCTGTGAACAGTTTTTCCTGCGTGGGACCCAGTGAGAAACTGCACTTTTCTCTCCTCCACAACTGATTAGACTCGTGTCCTCTCCTTCCCCACACTGTACCCTACAGACAGCTCTGCTCTGCAGGGTCATCTCCACCGTCTGGTTTTCACTGCTGGTAAAGCCCTGAACGATCTGAATTAATCACTGATTCAATCAAGATTTGACCTTCTAAAAGGTTTCATCTGCTTTTGCAGGAACTGCACCTCTTAATACAACCAAAATGAACCTCAGCAGCTGCAGTATCACAGCATATGAAAGCTTTCCACTTGTCCAGCTGTGTGTTTTCATCCCAGTTTTTCTTTTGGGCATTTAGCTGAATGTGCTGGCGCTGTGGGTGTTCTGCTGCAAACTCAGCAAATGGACAGAAACCAGAGTCTACATGGTCAACTTGGCAGTGGCTGACTGCCTGCTGCTCTTTACGTTGCCTTTTAAAATTTTATCCCAGTTCCGTCAGCTGAAGGTAGGTAGATGGTGCCTGGCTCTGGAAAGTGGCTATTTCATAAACCGCTTAATGAGCACTGGCATTATCACTGTCGTAGCAGCTGATAGGTACCTTGCAATCAAGTACCCTTTGACAGCCAAGGTGTTTGAGGTCACCACCGAAGGCAGCTTTTGCCTCTGGATTTCTTTGGGTAGTCATCATCTGTATGATGTCCATCATTAAAAAGTTAGAGGAGCGAGGACAAGACGAACTTTGCTTCGAAAAATCTTCTGTTAAGCCTTCCGTGATCACACTGTGTGCTATTATTGTAGGGTTTTTCATACCACTGATCATCTTGAGTTATTGCTCTATACAAGTAATTGCAGAACTCATGAGAAAGAAGAATGAAAACTGTCACAAGGAAATGTCAATCAGGAAGGCGGTCTACATTGTGTCTGCCGCTCTTTCACAATCTGCTTAAGTTAACGCATTCACATTGCTGCCTGTCACAAAGGTTATTCAGTAATTTCTTCTAAGAAGAGGCTCAGTGGTGGAAGGAAGGTGACGGCATAACTTACTGTGGTTTCACAGCAGAGAGGCGGCAATAGACAGTCACTTGTCAGCCACCACCAGCAGGGATAGGGCAGGCAGAAGGAGGGCAGGATGGAAGAGATTCTCATTTAAGCTATAATGTAATGGTAAACTAGATCTTTCACTGCTCCACACCATCTTTCCTTGTTATATTCTGGTGAATGGAAGAATGCAGCTGATGGTCAATATCCTTCTACTCTCCCAGTGGCAACCGAGTAGTCAGGAAGAATTAAACCCTTTATTTTATCACTTTGAGGCTGCTCCCTTTAATGTTCTGGTTCCAACCATATCAGACTTGAGTGGCATTTAAGAAGGCTTTAGGGCCTGGCTCCCAGTCCCTGCTGCTGGGCAGCCCCCACGTGCCCACAGTGCAATCCATGCTCTGTGCCCAGAGCTGGCGGAGCAGAGCCAGCTCTGTGCTGGGAGAAGGGCACCTGCCAGGCGCAGCCCTTCACCATCACCTGGGGGCTCTGCTCTCTTCCACTGTGGTTTGGTGCTGTCCTCTGAAGTGACACCACTATATTCACAGTGGTTTAGGAATTTTAGAGGGGGGCAGGGGAAGGGGGGGGCTACTTTTTGTTTTTAAAGAAACAGACCTTTGAAGAGTATTAAAGGTGCAATAAACTGTGCAATGATAAAAGATATATTTTACTTCAGTAGCATACCTGGATTTTTTTCCCCTTTTTTTCTGTCTGGCCGGACACAAATGGCAGATTTTCTCCCTTTGGGAAGAGCCGCTGGCATTTTCAGTGGGTAGAGAGCAGCAAGGGGGGAATCTCATTCCCTGCTGTGGGTGGTCTGCAGTAGTCTCAGCTCTGGAAGAAGGAACAGGGGAGCTTCCTTGAGTGGTTGCATCCCCAGGAAAACTCAATGCTTGGCAGAATCATTTGGAGTCTCCAGCTGTCTCACATCATCGCAATATGCTGTAAGCTGGACTGACCTGTTTGAAAACAGTCATGCAAGACCTAGATGCTCAGACAAACTACCCAGCCTCCCCTGCCATTTGTACCAGAAACAATAGGTTCCCCCTCCCCCGGGACAGACAAGACATGACCAGGAGAAGACAATGAAAGAGGAGAGGCTACCAGGGCTGGAGGAGGTGGGCAAGGTTCCACATTTGCCCTGCAGGGCAAGCTTTGTCTAGAAGCCCTCTGACATTCCCAATGGAGCTGAGGGCACCCAGCACAGTTTGCAGTGAGGAAGCACATACAACACATGAATTTCCATAAATGCAAGTAAAAGAGAGGGAAAGAAATCAAGTCTACACCATTAAATGAGTTCTAGAAGACCTGACTCAATAAATGATGCATATGAGAGCAACAAATCCTAGATGTCAGTAACTTAGGGAAAGGCAATCAACCAGGAAGCTTCTGGGTTCCCCTAACAGTGCAGAGCTCTTGTCTGTAAGCAACCAGAGAAGTGCAACTGCACGAACTCACTGCCTCTCCCCTGCACGAAGAGTCTCCTATGGAAATCAGCCTCTTGCAGTACAGATCATCTCTCCAGGAGGTTTTTATATAGTTGTAGTCAGGCTGGTAGGAAGCAGAAATCCAGCACACCCCATCTTGTCCCAGTCCTTGCTGCAGCTGCAATGTTGTCTGTCCACAGCATCTGAGCCCACAGAAGGCTGGTTTTGCAGGGCCCTGGCACTACACTGTGAAGCTGAAGCCCATCCTTGCTGTGGATGACAGGCTGGAAGTCCACTGGATACGTTCCCATGTTACTGCAACTTGTAGTTTAAAAATCTCCTAAACCAGAGATTGCTTCTTTATGTAAAATGGCCCTATCAGGGGGTTTCTGCCTTCAATAAGCACACTTTTCATACCTATACAATTATTTAAAGAATTGAAACCCTAACCACACTGCTGACTTCCAGTGTTCACAATACAGGCAGCAGGTCCCTGTCAGACCTTGGTGCAGCATTGCACCAGGCAGAGTAAAAGGAGCCAGCTACTGCCAGAACACACCAGGTAAATCCTGAGGTGCATACTGCTCTGAATGGAGAACATCTGCACCCACCCAGAGCTGCCAAAGCCGAAGGTTGCTCTGAAACTCCAAAAGGCTTAGATTATGCTGTTATACTACAGGGCTGCACATAAAAGCGTCAGATCACTAGAGGGAAACCTGAGCTCTCTCAGCAACAAACTCTACTGCACACCTGGGAGAAGAGGGGCAGGAGGTGGCCTCAGAAAGCGGGACAAGGTGTTTTGGGACAGACTTCTGCTGGACTGCCCAAGAGAGAGTCCCTGGGAACTTTCACCTTTGCTCAGATGTCTACAAAGACGTTTAAAAACACACAGTAATATGTCTAAGACATACTCAACCAAGAAACGTCATATTTCAGTGGAACTCCTGTACTGCTTTAGAGGGCTAGTCTAAAAAATGAAAGGTTCTCACAGACATGTTTCTACCCCTGGTGATAAGCAAGAAGGAGCTAAGTTTCCAGCTTCCCATCCCTCTCTGGGCCCTGCTCCTGCAGCACTCCAGCTTATGGGGCAATTGTCCTATTGGAGAAAGCACCCTGGAAGGATGCAGCCATTTCATCAGGGCAATACTTCTCCCATGATTTATCATTGCAACTGTCCACATGCTTCCCCTTTGCTGGGGGAAGAAAGGAAAAATGATGTGTCTGGCTTCTGCAAAATCTTTGGTCTGTGGTGAAAAACATCCTGCACACAGAAAAAGAAACAGTGAAGTAGTTTTAAGAAGAGCTGGCATGTTGCTGTACCTCAAGGTGAGCCTCACCAAAATAGTACTTCCCTGTTATTGTCAGTCATGTGGGCCATGTGTGCTATTAGAGACATCAGGGGTGTTGAAGTTGTTGGAGATAATTTCATATTATAGATATCGGACATATTGAAGACTTTGAAAGTAACAGTTTAACCTGGCTGGTCTCTGCTCCTGAAACCCCTGCAGCAAGCTGAAGTGAGGCATGTGCCCTCAGCTAGTGCTTGCACCAGCAGCAGCCCAGGCCAGAAGCAACAGCACTGGCTCCAGAGAGCTGGGGCCAACAGGTCAGGGTGCCTTTGGCCACAGAGGACAACACTGAAATGCAAAAGCACCAGGCCACAGGGGTGTTTTGTGGCAAGCAACTTCACAGGATGAACCATTCAAGTCAGAGGCACATCACGTTCTTTGTACACGCCTAAAGTGATACCGATGGGGTTAACACACTATAACGCACATCACATCTGCTTCCAGTACATGGTCCATGCAGTTTATATATATAAATACCCCTAAATAAAATAAGTTATCTTTTTTTGGCTTCACAAGTCACCAGGGAAAACACTGACAGTGGTATCTCCAAGCCTATGGAGACAGTGACTTGACCACTAGTGCTGGAGTCCCCCAGGACCCACTCAGACAGCTACACGCACTGGGACGCATGTCTGACAGGTGCTGGAACACAGCTCCACATGACAGTCACCCGCTGAGCCTCAGTCTGCCCGTCGACAGACATCCACTGTATGCCCGGCACCCCATAGCCAGGCTCACCACAACCCAGCGCAGCCCCAGCTGGGGGCACCCAGGGGAGTCACTGAGGTGCCTTTGACAGTGCTGTGAAGCTCAGCAGCTCTGGGTGCTGTAGAGCAGTGACCCCTGCTGACACCAGCCCTGACAGCATCAGCACAGCCCCACAGCTGCCTTCCCCTCTTCCCGAAGCAGAGAGGTTGTCTGGATCTCTTTACAGGATTCTTTTCAATGTTAGATAAACTGTGGACAACCAGGAAAAGAATGGCCTAGCCAGCTATTAGCAGTAAGCCCCAGGTCTGTCTTCTTCATGAACTGCATCTGAATGGTATTCCTACGCTTTTCTTTTACAGCACTAGTGATTCTAGCAGCAAGATAATATATTTTAAAACATTTAGTCACTGTTTTCAAGTGATAAAATATAATATACAAATATCTGCCTCCTTTTGCCAGATAAAGCTCCATGCAATGGGTATTTATCTTCTGTGATACAGAGTTAGGAATGAAACTTAGAATACTCTTGAGCCAACTTCCTGAACATTATAACATAAATAAGATTCAAGCTCTCTTACCACAGTTTCCGGCTGATAACCCCAAAAGAACTGCCTTGGTGAAGTTTACTCTTGCCTACAGATGATGTGTGGCAAAGAAGCATCTGAAGAAAATTAAATTAATTCTTTTCACAGCCTTTTTTCTTGCCCCCTCCTTTTTTTTTTTTTTTTTTTTTTTTTGTAACTGTTTCTTGCCAGATATCCTTTTATAGACTGCAGTGCTGTATAGGGGAATAGGGTTTAATAACAGTAGATGCTGGCACTTGCACTCAGCTCTGGCACCCTTCATCCTGCTCCAAGCAGATGAGGGGGGTCTCTTAAGACAAACCTGTTTTGCAGCACAAAAAACAGGGGCAGTCTCTCTTGGAGAAAGCCAGCTCTCAGCATCTATTCAGGACCTCTATCAGACTCCTCAAAGGCCTCTATGCCCAGGACACTGCAGCGCATACAGCACAAGTCATCCCTGGGAGCAATCGCATTGCTGTCTGGCCTCGATGCCTAAAACAGCATCCTAGCTGGATGCAAAGTGATAGAAGTGCATTTGTAAAGTGTAGACAGTCCTGGCTACAGCAGACACAGACAGATGATACGATCACACAGCCCACCCCTCTAGGCAGACTGGACCACTCTGGGCTTCAGATAACTGCTGGGTCTTTCAGAGGCTGCCTGTCAGCCCCACCATAGCCTGCGTCTACAGAAATTCAAAAGTTGTCATCTCAGGCTGATATTTCAGTGACCTGGTAAAGTCACTTGCCAAAACTTCTGTCCCCTAAGATTTTTTTTAAAATCTTAGCTTTTCTCTTTGTTCAAAAAGATCTGCATCTGATTGTGTGGTGGTTTATGAATTCTACCATTAGTTAATTTGAGAGGGTTTATGTCTGCTTGAGGTTTTTTGCCTGTTTGAGGTTTTTCGCCTGTTTGAGATTTTTCACTTTCCTGCAAAGTGCTTTCTTGCTCCCTTTCACGTTGCGAGGCTTTTCTATACAGACTATTTATAGGAATGCACCTGTGCTAAAGTGAAGGGACCCTTTCCGCATTTCAATAAGCCTCTAGCACTTAGCTGGAAGCAGAAAGTTAGAAGGTTATCATTGTAAGTGGCATGATCATACTCAAATGTAAGTAAGTGCAGCTTTATTTTCAAAGCCATTCACTCATGCAGACTTGTGTGTAAAGGCACTTGGCTATGGCAGGCAGCCAGAACAAAGCCAACCACCTTGACTCAGTTAGACTAACACTACACATGAGAAATAAGTACCAAGTAACTGTTAGGCTCAAACATCACAACGTCTCTGCACACAAAAGAAGATGAATTCTCCGTGAAACAAGCCAGAAAGCCTTTCCCCCTTTGGGGCTGGCTGGGCTGGCAGCACTTTGCAGTATACCTATCTTGCCACCACTTCTGCATCTTCTACAAACCTGAGACAAAGATCCGCCATTTTATTTATAAATACTAATCATATGCTGATAGCAAGGACAGATAATCTGCATACAAAGAAGAAACAAACTACGTCTGATTGAACTTACCTCCATTACCACCCTCTTCAGATGCCAGCTTCGAGGATGGCCACTTCTCTTCTGTGTAGAGACCCCATCTGCACAGAAATATATAAAGCAACTTGCTCAGTTGCCCTTCCCAAGGGAAAACAGACAAAGCTGTGCTTTCACAAAGAGACTTTTTTTTTTTTGGTAGCATAAAACAGGGCTCACCCTCTCTCAAAGGCTGGCTATCTTATAAAAATGAAAAGGAGTCAGCCAGGACAGATTAGGAGAGATGAGAACAAAACAATGCTCATAAAGCATTACATCTACAATGTAATGACTATTAATGTCACTTTGACATCTACACACATACAAATAAATACACACGTGTATCTTCTTTCATATATGTATACAGACATATGGGAAGAGAGCACTCCAGGCAAAGAAAAAGTCAAGTTCCACCTTGATGCCTCTCCTCCAGTTTCCAGAAATAAACTACCCCAAGATGGCACTGTCGGGTAGGGTTTCCTCTACCAGCACCGGCAACCACTCAGAACTGTCTTTGAAGGAATTGCAGACATCCCTGTAGGCATTTCCTTAAACTTTCTTTTTTATCTCGTGGTTTTTTTTTTTGGTTTTTTTTTTTTTTTTTTTATGTATGACCAGCTCTCCCTGAGCACTTTCTACTTCTCAGCAGCACTCACTGCATCTCCACATTAAGTTACTAAAGTTGGGACTTTTGTGCCCTGGGATCTGTCAGGACAGATTATGGAAGCAGAGAGGGTGACAGTAATTGTCATACCTTCAGATCTATGTGCCAATATGATGAGACAAAGGCTGGTGAATCTGTACTGACAAATGCTTCCTGCCAGTAGACTTGGCTGTGACAGAGCAGTTCATGCTGTAGTCTGAAGAAACTTCAAGAAAACCACCAAACTAAGCAAACACACAAGCCATGGGCATGCTGCCAGTATCCAGGTGAGACAATACCAGTAGGAGGAACAGTCCCCAACTCACTCTCAAATATCTTTGTCCCTGGGACATACCATTCAGTTTGGCCATACCACAAGGGTCCACAGCTGGTCTGACTTCTCAGCAACCCCTTGAGACATCCTGTATCGCAGCTGAATATACATTCTTCTGAAAACAATAAAAAGGTAGTGGCAACTTGGCCTTAAGTAAGTTAGGATGGGAAAGATATCATGCACAGTAATGAAATAGGGCACATCTCAGATCCGGAAAGTGTTACACTTAGGCCAAACTGTGACTTTCATTTGACTCTAATCCATTATAGTTGATAGACTTGAGTGTGAAGGGCTTCCTGCCCAGTCCCTATGCTGGGGGAAGATGGATAAGGAAAGGTTAAAGGAAACTGAAAAAAAGGCAGTTTCCACATGAGTCAGCTCTTTTTCAGTCCAAGTCATTCAACAGAAATGGGTCTGTCAGAAAGTCATACCACTGAGAGTGCAAAACCCCTGCAGATGAGGCAGCTCCTACCCCTTTGTGCAGGGCTGTCTGTGTGAAAGTACAGGAATGACCGTGCAGTGTGGCTGCTGATGCTTTCCTGCACTGGTGTACCTCTGTGCCAGACTGCAGTAATGGTTGTTGACTTCCATCGGTCCAGATGGAAGATAGCGATGGTCCAGTCAACAGTGCTCAGGTAAGAGTATAAAGAAAACACAAAGGAAATAATTTTCATTATTGTTTCACCACTAAATGCAATGCAAAGGCTGAAGAAAAAAAAATGCTTTTCTAAGAAAATAATGAATCTAGATGTACCACTTATCAAGAGTATTAGTCGTATAATATAGGTGGGTAAGCATAGCACAGCTCTGATCTGATAACTGCCTGAATGGTGCGCCATACCGTCCACTGCCAACTGGTGTGGTGAGGCAAAGCAGAGAAATGCCCTGTTTCACTGCAATACAATGTGATAACCCACGGGAGCCTGCATGCTCAGCAGGCCTGTCAAGGAGCCATGCCATCTTCCTGATCAGAGCCCACATTTGTATCCATACTGCTGCTAAATATTAGTTCCTTTTATAGGATGATTGTAACATTAGCTGGTGGTTTCCTTCAAAACCTTAGTTTTGTGCACACCTACCATTTCCTTTGGCACTGCCCAGTGAGCACTGCATCTTCGTTAAATAAAAGCTTTTCTCTGTTCTAAAATATCAACATAGCAGCCTTGCATTTCTCCCTCTCCAGGAGGCTCCTCAAAAGACACGGTCTGTGTATGCCCTATGAAAAACACTGTACAAACTGCATGCATCTTGGTGGATGGCAACTGCTGTGGGCTGTGCTTCTCCAGTGCCTGCCCTGTGATGCCAAGCTATGCCAAACCCTCTTGCCTGACCAGCTGACACAGTGGAGTGTGCTCAGGAATCTAGTGGACAAGATGTCAAGGCACATTCGTCCAGGAAGCCCTGTGTCTATTTGTACACAGTTTCACTAAAGCTGAGCTTGCTGCTTGACCAGCTGCCCTTCCCTTACAAATACCTGAGAAAAGTTATAGCCCGTTGGTACATCCACAACTAAAATTGCTTTTGGCCAAGCAGAAGCTGTTCTGTCCCTCCGTTGGAGGAGCGATGGACTGGCTGTGAAACATGTCCTCACTATCACCTGGCTGTCACCTGGCCATGTCTAATCAGCCTTTGTGGCTCTGGAAGTCCAAATTGAACTACGGTGAATTAGATAATTTCAGCTCAGCAGTAGACTGTAGGCCTCAGAAGTCATGAGAGAGTTGCCATTCTGCATGCTTGATGTCCTGTTGGTGAATTTCTTCTCAGACACAGCTGAAGATATTCTCTCGTTTTAAAGATTACTCCCACAGTTCTGCTCACTCAACGATACTAGCATGAGTCTGGCTGCTCAGTAGGCTGGCCACTTCCTTTCCTCTCAACATACAGCCCTAAGGTTTCTTAGCAACAAATTTTGTAGGTTTTTTTGTAAGGTTTCTTAAGTGTAATCAGAAACAAGTCTACACTCATAGCTGGGCAGGTCCAAGAACAACTGCACTTTTTGCTCTGTCCTGTGACACCTTTAAAGGTCTCTGCCTCATCTTGCAGAGGCTGAATGTGGCTGTTCCCCATAAAACACAGTAGTTGCCAGGTTTCCTGATTTCTAGGTTTGCAGCCTCTTACACTTGCTGCAGAAAAGTGATTATGTGAGGAAAATACAACCCCCTTGCCATCCAAAGTTCCCAACTGCACAATTAAGAGAGCTCGCTGTAAGCCAGGCTTTGAATACTTACGAAGGTGAAGAGAACAGTACAGAGCAACCCACAGAGTGCCAGCATGAGGTAAAAGGCCTCCAGATTAAAGAAAACATTGTTTGTACTCCAACCCAAGCACAAACAACAGTTTCTATGTCACCAATGAAAATCAAGCGTGTTCTTTAATTTACCTGTTCTTTAGACAGAGAGAGCATTAAGGTACAACTTCAGGTATATATAACAGCATCATGGGCTTTTAGTGTAGTTGTCCTGTCTAGGAGTGTGCTGCTGCTCAGCTGGTGTTAAATGAAGTCCCCGGCATCTTCCCTCTCAAGAGAAGGAGGCCGGTCCTTTTTGTGATAGCAAGCTGTGGTAGCCTGCTCAGAACAAGACAACTTGTTAGCGTAACTCACATTCACTGTCCAGTCTTTGAAACATTTAAACACACACACAAATAGCAGAAACCAGTCACAGCTTGATGTAGAAGACTTAGACATAACTTAGACTCAGGCCTGGGCTGATCAGCCTTCTATGTTCCCACTGCATCCAGCACTCTTCACAAGGACAAAGACAGGCAATTTTTCTCTCACCTTCTGGCTCTCTGCTGGGCAATGTCTTTTCCTGACTCTTTTTGCTCTGGATGCATAAGTCTTGTTGTCTGACATGATATTTTATGCCTGTCTGGGAGAACAACAAGAGTGGCACAGAAACACATTGAAGCCCAGCTTTGAGACTTGATTCATTTGCACTCGAGTGTTCTAATTCTAGATCTGAGACCCAACTTATTTCATTCTGGCCGTTAAGTACAAGCAAATATGAATTTCAGACATTTGTAAAAGCTGAACTGCAAAGCTGCTTTGGTATATTTTCCACTAAAAAAGAAGAACAGCAGAATTCATGATGCTGTAATGCAAACGAATGTGGGTTTTGCACTATTTGAGCATGTTTCCTCTGAAACAGATTTTGATTCCTTGAAAATGACAAGTGCTGCCTGCAGCTGACTGACTTAGTGAGATCAGCACTTACAGCACCTGGAGGATAAAAGATGGATAAAGCTCACCAACCTCTAAAAAAAAAAAAAAAAAAAACCAGAACACCACCAAGCCCCCAATCTACTCATCTTTACCATAAGCATTAGAATTTTTTTGCTCATACATTTTCCTTTAGTTACTCTGTGTTTGGTTTAGGTTCTTTCAACTATTATTTGTTTGCTAGCTGGAACACAATATTTGGAAGAGGCTAAGGTTAGTAAGATGGGTGTCTCTGGGCAGGGGAAATAATACATATCCAGCACATCTTAGTGGTTAATTAAAAAAAACGAACTGAAACAAAAGAAGCCCTTCTCCTTCCTGTTGAAAACCCCAGCCATGCAGCCAGCTGGGTCCGTGGAATTCCATATTGAGTACGAGCAATGCTGTATGATAAATGTGCTGGTAGGAAAAAGGACTCACTGAAGTTAATTCCTCTATAGCAACTGGTGGGAGAATTTACAAAAGCAGGCACCAAAGGGGGGGGGGCAAACAAGCTGTAATTTCTCAGCCAATGATCTCTCTGCAAGTGTGAGACTGAGTCATTCATCACCTGCCCTCATTAAGTATGCTCTAGATAAAAGTTGTCCTAATTTAAGCCAGCAAAAGGCCAGCCTGCAGAAAAAAGGACTTATCTGCACACCAACAAATTACATGCTTACCCACAAGAGCTGAACCCACACTCAACACAAGCAAATTACCGACTTAGCAAATACACTGTTGATGTGAGAGGAAATGCTGATTTTTTTGTTTAGCACTGCTCTACTGAGTTATACTAAGTGGGAAGTTCACAGAGCTGCTAGGAATGAACCTGGTGTTGGGAGGGAAAACAGCACAAAGTACTACAACTAATTACCAGGCTCAGGCTGAAACATGCCTGTAGTGAGAGGATTAAAAAAGTCACTTCATTTCAGCTGCAACATGATACAGAACAATTAATTCAAAAGTCACACATAATTGTAGCATATTTTTTCTGATAATATTTAGTTGCACGCCTCAGTTGGTTTTTTTTTGTGACTTCGGATTTGTCACAGTCCACTGCTAAGACTTGTAGCTAGCCCACAACTCTGAGAAGACAGAAGTTGAAAAAAACCTTGAAACCTCCCAATTCCATAAGATACTTCCCAAATTATAACTCATGTTTCCTTCATTTCCTCTGCCACATTATTTTCTTATGAGGTTTACACAAACTTTGTTTAGGTCCTTAGGTCCTGCTTTTTTTTTTTTTTTCAAACCGCATGTTTAGATGAGACAGGTAGGAAAGTGTGTGTTAAGAAAGTGCCAGTTTTTTCTTCTCCAAGTCCTGTGGTACAAGTGCTGGTGTTACTTTTCCTGCAGGAAATGCAGAATTTCCCCATAAAGACCAAATTACTTCCAAAGCCAGGTGGCAATTTGTCAAATGTCAGTTAGAGCTGGGGGGGGGGAGGGGGCGGGATGGGAACCACAGGACGGACAAACTCCCGTATTTACTGCCACAGCAAAGGGTTGCAGTGTGTATGGGAAAAAAAAGCAGCCCACAAGTTGGAAGAGTGGCTCTCAGCACTAGCAAGCAAGTTTCACAGTTCAGCCAGAGGGCTTCCAGAGACAGACAATTTGCATTCATCTGTATGAAGCGTCTGTACTTTTTTAAAGGTTTTATTCTTCTGCCAGTTTTGCTGCTTGGTGATAAAATCACTGTGTATGAGAATGTCACATTGTCATCAAACAGTGTGACATCAGCAATTATCTATTTTTTAGTAAATTATGTCACTCTACATAACCACAAACACCCATTTCATGCCAGTCCTAACCAAGGCACAGCTGGCCAAGACCTGAAGAGACCAGCAGCTTTGTGTCCTTTGCATGTCCCACTGTTGTCCGCTGTCTCCCAAGGAGAACAAGGGATAAATAGTCCCACATTCCTGCTGTTCATCCTTTGCAAGCACAATTACCTTCCCCAAAAGTGTGCATTATACCTTCTAGAGCAGAGGGAGGGCTTCAGGCTCCACTAGGAAGTCCTGTTGATGGGAAAGCCTTGAAAGCTCATTTCAAGAAAAGGGTCTTGGCTCCTATTTGATGGTCATATGCAGCACTAATTTAGTGCTCCACATACCTCTCTCCCCTCACCAATAAGCATTTGTTTGCCAACTTGTGAAACACCTAAATCAAACACCTGAACTGGCTAAAACTGGCACACACACTCTAAATAGTTTAACAGCTGCATGCATGGATCTTTCAGAACCATCTGAGTGTTAAACCACTGATCTCCAGTATGCAAATTGAGCAGAAACTGGTGGAAGAAGCCCTATTTCTATGACAGCCTTTCCCACAACTTTTCACTTCCCCATCTTCCCTCCAGCTCAAGGAATAATTGGAAATTTAGATGTATCCACCGCAAGCCCATATAGGCTCCCAAGTGGTGAAGTCCAGTCCAAAAGCAGCCCTGGCTTCACAGAGTGCTTCCCACCCTACATTGACTACTAGCTGGAAACAGCCGAGGATTTGAGTCTTCACACTCTTTTGCCTTCACTTGTCTATTTAGAGAAACACAGAGTGTGTTTTGAAATAGGAAAAAAAAAAAAAAAGGAGAAAAGAAAAGAAGGATGTGGTCATGGCCTTTAGTAAGAGTACTGGTAGAGCATGGTCTGTAAGCAAATGCTCTCATGCTCTACAGAGCAACCTGGACTGAAGCAATGCTGCTGATCTGTTTGCTGGGCTTCAGGTAAAATAATATTTTAAGCAATAACTTATATTTTTCAAGAATTTAATAGCAGTATCAATTGTAGAGCAGTCTTTTAAGCTAGTTGGATGATTATTTCTTATGAAGATCAAATAGTAAGTTCACATAAGTAGCATTGCTTAGCTTAGAGCAGAAAAATATTTCTGCTTTAGTGGTAAGCATAAATATATTCTATTGCCATCAAAATACAATAAAATTATAAGAAATTATATAAATACAGATTAAATATATGGCAGATGTGGGACATACTGGTCTTCATTGCACTAAGCCATCTTACTCTTCTCCTGTGCATCCACAAGAGAATAATTTGTATCTAACCAGAGTAGTTTTCTAGAAAATAGATAAAACAAAGTCTGCTTCATAGCAGCGACATTACTTGGTTTGAATTGATTAGGACAGTACTTATGGTAATGCTGTAAAAGTTCTGGCTCAGGCAGTGACCTCAGTTTTCCTCATTCCTCTTTTGTACTATTGCTAGATTAAGAATGATTGTTTTGCTGTGCTCTGTCATCTGGTTACCATTTCCTTACTGTTAAAGCTCCACCTGCACTTACAGTAAGTTATAGATTTTCTGATGGAGAAGTTCCTGCTAACAAAGCTTTCGTGGATAAGAATACCCTAATCAGTCATCTCCAGTCTGTGCTAACATACAGACTTGTGTGAATCCCAACTAGAGATGGATGAACTGAGATCCGAGCTACAAAGAGGAAACCATTCATGCACGCTACTGTACTGAAACAAACAAACAAAACAAAAAACAAACAAATAAAAATAAAACCCAACCAAAAACCAAACCCCCCAAACCAACTACAAAAGCTAATACTGCAAAACTTTGCTATTCAATTTCCCAGGTCTGTACACCTCTGCTGCAGGCTTAACCACAAGCTCCTGCTACTGTAAGGCCAATTAACATTTAAATAACCCATAGGAAGTGGAAAATCCTCACTCAGTGGGAGAAATTGAGAACAAATGGAGCAGTAATGACACAGGATCTGGAGCAGCTAAGACATTCTCCCTCAAGTAGTGTTAATTACTGTTATCTTTTGTCTTCTAGAAGTTGCTTGAAACAATCTTAGACCTGCAGGTTGTTCCTTCAGGAAACTTCCGAAGGACAGAGGACATTTCTTCAGAAGACTTGAAAGGAGCAAATGTGGCATCTGTATCTTAAGGAGGAAGAAAAGGAGGAATTAGGAAATGGTAGATCACTAAGCCTGGCTTCAGTATTTGGCACAATACTGGAATTGCCCACCAAAGAATCTAATTTTGAGCACCGAGAAGACAAAGCAGTGGTAAGTAATGATCTGCAGAGATTCATCTGAAAATGACTGAAATAGAAGCAATTTGACTTTCTTCTGTGACACACTGACAGCACCGGAGACAAGCATAGGAGAGGGAAGCACTCTTCAGACACTATCTCTAAAGAAGTTCTCATAACCAAACAAAGGAAACATGATCTGTATGAAACTTCTATATGATTACTGAGTACCCACTCAGATATAATCACTCTCTGCCACACAGGAAAGATGTATTTGGTACAGTTCAGTGTCTTTCAGATTCAGTATCATCAGTATTTTATTGGTAATTTGGACAATGCAGTAAAGATGATGCTTATAAAATGACTGCAAGGATGTTTGTCAATGAAAATGAATCTTCAAATAATTTTAGGCAAACATATTACTCAGTGTGAACAGTTTGCAAACAATTCCCTTGGGTTGCTCAAGATCTGAAATTTAAAATTGAGAGGGAGCAAAATGATTTAAAAATATCAAATTTTGAGAATCAGCCACTCTATATGAGTACGTAAAACTACCAGTTTAAAGGCTGGGGAGCATTTTCTTGAAATTAACCATAAAGCTATATATAATTTTGCACTAATGGATTCTAAAGGAAAAGCATTCAGTGAGGTAGAAACCCAGTAAAAGTAGAATCAGAACTCCTACTTTTAAGAGACATCACAAGCAAATTTCTGTTATATTTGTGTAGCGCACACAGTGATGGATTAACAGGTGTTGTCACTCCCCCAAAAGACTTTAACATCACCTGATTTTTCTCCAGCTAAATGGATGCTGCTGGTCACAGGACACACATGTTCACACAACACCACCACAGTCCTATTTCCTCTTACCTGCCCTGCCCTCAGGTGACAGTAGCGTCTGCTTATGATAATCCCTTGTATGTGTGGCACCCAGGCATCTCCACCTTCAGTGAAACTATCTCAACTCTCATATACCACAATCACATTGCTGGCTCCAAGTGATTGACTCGATCTCAAACTGACTAACAAACCAAGGTTTAATTTTTGTTCTCATTTCATTATCAGTGGATTTATCTGTCAATCAGATTTCCTTTTGCTGTTTCCTAAATTCACAAAGCTGCGGCAGTCCCACTCATGCAGCTCAGTCCAGTTCCGTGGAACTGGCAGTCAGACCTGGCCCCTGAGCATCAGTGCCTCCCTGCAGGTCACACTCGCTCCTACAGTGGGGTTACTGGGGGAAACACTGTCGAGGAGCAGACTCGGTGAATTTGTGAATCCCCCTAGTAACCTGCATGCAGCCTGTTCATAGTCCTCATCAGCCTTGTTGCAACTATTTCCTTACCTCCTTACCCTGATTTAACCCCTATTTATTTTAGTGCTATTCAGTTATTTCTAGTACACTTAACTGAAATGCAAGTGCTTTCGATCTTCAGCCTTTCCCTTATCTGAATAAGTAGACACTTCATCAAAGAAGATAATGGTCTGGAAAGATCTGTAAAAGCCTTATTTAGCAGTTATCCTTAAAAATCTGTATGAAGCTTTCACTTAACAGTTCTAGAATTGCTTTAATCACATCTGACACTCTTTCCTTCAATAGACAGTTTAGATTCATCCTTTCCCAGATACATGAATAACATACATACTTCATAACAATTACTGGGTTGGACCTTCAGCTTCACATGCCTCTTCTTTCCAAAGTTTGAGCTCAGAAGAAATGGTTTTCCCCAATATGAAGATGTTAAGCTCTGAGTGCATTCCATACTCAGATACAGTTATTCCCGTTATTGCTCACTGATTCCTGTAAGCCATCCCACTTCTGATGTCCAGCACAATATCAGCATCCCAATGAAAAGCGAAGATGTAAGATTTGGCAAAACCAAGGATATCTCCACAGTTAATATTTAGAAAATCTACTTGTCCTCCGCTTCTCTCTCCCCTTTTTTTTTTTAATATTTTGTTTTAGCCATGTAGACAAAATAATCTTTCACTAACTGTTTTTTATTTGTTTCCTTAGCAACGTTTACCTCTATTCAGTAGTGCTTAGGAACTACCTGTCACATTTTGTCCTCCAAGGCAGAGATTCCTCTCTTGATCAAGTTCTTCTTAAAACCTTTTCACTCACTCCTTAAATTTCTTTTGAGCTACATGGTTGGCTGAGCTGGACTGGAAACTTCAACTACCAATTTCCTTACCTTCATTAGGATGTTCTGTGATTTTGATTTGAAGAGGTTATTGAAAAGCACTTTTAAGACACAGTTTGTTAAAACATATGTGTATTTTTAAGAATAGTGATAACACTTATTCCCATACAAATTATACTTTTTAAGAACTGTATTATTAAGACATCACGACTTCCATTTGCTAATCTTTGCCAGATCATTTAAGATAATCACTTAAAATTTAAAGTACCTGCAAACTCAAACTGCTGAAAGTTAGAAGTGAGCTAGAAAACATGCTTGCTCAATTTGCACCTAGATAAACAATCAGTTGTCTTAAGCTGACCTTCTGAAAAACTGCATCAGATACAAGCAGTATTTGAAATGAAAATACCTACAAAAATGCAGGTGTAGAAAAGCACATCAGCAAAAGGTACCGATGCAGAGGGGATCATGAACATAGGGGTAAAATCCCAGCTATCAGTTTGACATCCCTTAAAATGGAACAATAATTTCATGAATTTCTGTGTAGTAAAGGAACAGAACATAAGTGTTATCGAAGTTTCAATAGAGATAGCCAGTAACCTTCAGAATTTTTGAAAACACATGTTTGAAAGGGTCAGTCTTCTCAATATCTGAATGGGAGTAAGCTAAAGTGCACAGTAGTCAGTGGATGCTGACTTCCTGCCATTGGGCATCAACCTCCTTTATGCAGATCAGGCCATTCAAATTGGAAATATAAAGCTCTATGCTTGAAACAAGGATTCAGTTTCAACAGTAGCCAAAGGCTGATCAAGTATATAGTTCAAAACCAAAAAAGCCCAGAGCTGTGTTTGAAAGTATCTTGCCTTGATACTTCAAGGCATTAACTGGGAACCTTGCACATTTCCAACCTATTCTCTCTGTCATTTTAGGGGAGAAATGACAAACAGAAGCAGAGAATGCAATTTTACTGACATCGACAGATTAGCAAAGACCTTGCAGTTGGGAATCTCCATCCCCACCTTCATTCTTGGGCTGGTTCTCAATGCCCTCGCACTCTCTGTGTTCTGCTGCTTTTGGAAGAAACAGACCAAAGCCTCAGTTTACATGATCAACCTCGCACTTGCGGATGTCTTGCTGCTTCTCTCGCTCCCACTCAAGCTGTACTACTCTATCACAGATGCCCCTGGACTCCTGTGCTCATTCATAGAATCTCTGTATTTCGTCAACACGTATGGCAGTATCTTCATCATTGTGTGCATTACTGTTGACAGATATATCTGCATAAGGTACCCATTTGAAGGTCGAGCTAACCGGTCCTGCAAATGGGCTATCTTGATCTGCTGTTTCATCTGGGCAGTAACTTGGCTTTGCAGCAGCCCAATATATATGTTTCACAAGAAAGATTATTTTAAATGCTTTAACAACATGTCAGACAAGGCGTGGAGCACCCCTATCATTGTTTCTGTGGAAATCTTTGGATTTCTGATCCCACTCGCAGTGATGGTTTTCTGCTCTGCCCAAAACATCTGGATTCTTCTGAATCACAAAAGTCAAGCTAAAAAGAAGGCAGAAGGCAGTGGCTCCTTACGAGTCATTATCATCAACCTCGTGGTGTTTTTGGTGTGCTTCACACCCTTCCACATTGCGATCTGTCTACAGTGCCTGGTAAGACAGCAAATGATAGTGGACTGCAGTCTGAAACAAAAAATCAGCCTCTTCATTCAGGTGTCAATGACATTAGCCAATCTGAACTGCTGCCTGGATGCCATCTTTTATTACTTTGCTGCAAAAGAATTCCGTGAGAAAACACACTTGAAAAAGGTCACTGAACTATGTCCTGCCTTTAAGCCTTGTGGCTCATGATGGGTCTGCCTGTGGCGGAAGATCACCTCTTCCTCTGCTCCCACTTGCCTCACAGGATGCTGATAGCATTATTCCTGACGTAGCAGTAGGATCAGCTTGGCTGTAGCAGGCAGGGTGCAGAAGGGAGAAGGACATTATTTTTCCAGCAAATGCGAACCTATTCCATATTTTTCTTCCCTTTAAACATGAAAGAAGAAAAATGTTGGAAAGAACAACCAGCATTTGCAAAGTGATGGCGTGACACCAAAAGAAGCATTAGCCTTGTCAGTATCACTAAATGTGAAAGGCTTGCCAGAGGAAAACTACCTAAATCACTGGAGTGCTACCTAAAATCAGCCTTTGTCATTGCTGCACCAGTTTTCCTTTTGCCAGCGTGATCAGAAAGTTGTTGCTAAGGGCCAAATGCAGAAATCATTCTTCAAAACCTTCTTTCCAACTTAGGAGGCATTTGAGAGTTAAAAGACAGTATTCTAGGCAAAAGCTTGTCTCTGCTCATTCCTTCTGTAAGGCTTACAGAAGGTCACTGTTGGAGCTCATTTGCTTTGAACAGCTTGGCCAGCCTGTGATAACAGTGACTCCTCCCTACTGTAAACATTATACACTGGCTGGGGCCACTACACAGAACAGCAGCCCCTGCTCTTTCATGAAGCACAGTATATAACCCCAATGGAGTATCCTGGGTACCAGCAGTTCCTTGAGCAACAAACATTTCTGTCTCTATGCTGAGGAATCATGAAATTAATGAAATTATTATTCCATATTAAGGGAATAATTGTCCTGCAATTTTAAAACTGGTTTTGCACATGAAAACCAAAAGAACCCCTTCAAATCTGGCATTTAGTGAAAAACTGTATGTGATGAACTCTATTTTTCACATCACTTTATTTCTATGAAAGATATAACATTGCAAATATATGGAACTCTTCTGCCTGTCTTTTCTTTCTTGCTTGGAGGAAGAGAATTAGGGAAGCAAGCCCTGCAGCACAGAAAAGTAGGGAGCGCCCATCTGACGTACTCCTTGCTCCAGCAGGGAGACTGGACCAGCTCTATCCACCTCACTTCTTAGAGAAGTCCTAGCCTGTATTGTACACTTCACGAAGAGGTTCAACCCTTCTCAGTCAGCACCTCTGCTATGTCACCACCCTCAGTCCATTTGCAAGTTTGTCTCTGAGTCTAAACCAAAGGTTTCCTTGTTGCAACTTCAGCCTACCATTTCTTATACCACTATGTCAGCACAGTTCATGCTTCCAGCAAAAACCACTTTCACATAAAGAAATTAATTTCTGTGCCACTTAAAACCAGCTGTAAAAATGGTCTAAGATTTGTTCTGGGGCAGACGTGCCCTTTATTCAAAATGGGATAAGAAATTACTGTCTTATTTGAAGAAATTAAAAGAAGAGGGGACAATTTTGAAAATATGATTTGCTGTTAATTGATTTCCATAGAGTGATTGATAATGCAAGTGGGTGGCTACACATGTCTAATATTGGGTTATGGGTGTTTTAAAACTTGTTAGTACTAAAACTGCAACCACAGCTGGGGCACACAAGGAGCTTAGAGGCAAAGAAAGGTTTTTATCATTATCTTTACCATTACCTGCAGAGGGGCCATGGGAAGAGTTTTTCAAAATAGTAGGTTTTCAAAACATTATTTGCTACTGCCTTGATCACTCAGAAACTTGCAGACTTTTAAGTATGAGTTAGCCTTTCCTCTTTGCACCTTTCATTTTAATTTGCCTAAGAAATTTGTGAGAAAGGACATGTTCTACTAAATAAACTGTGTATATGAAGCATATGATTTGAAAATACATTTTAATTCCCCAATCTGACAGCAGCGTATGACTCCTATCTACCTACTTAATCATAAACTTCTACATTTTCTCCCTAATATAGCTCCAAGATTTAGTTGGAGAATTTCCTTCCCAGGAACTACTTCAGATTTGTAACTATGGCAACCAAGAACAACTGAATAAAGAGCAAAAACAGAAACAGGAAAGATGACCACACCCAGAAGTCTGGACAATTTAATAAGTCTTCGTAGCACTTCTCCATAAATTCTTAACAATCCCCCGCTAACCAACCTACAATCTTTCCTCCAAAATGCTCTGAGCTCTCACTTTTATGATGAGCCAACTACCTCAAAACTGACATTACCATCAGTGCAATCTGTGCCTCTGCAAAACCACATCATTTTAAAGTATAACGCATAACACTAATGTTTTCCTTTAAAGCTTTTCCTGCAGATGCAGTGGGTGATGATAGAGCACACACCCTCTGCAAGCCTGTTCACAACATGAAGCCAGTGTTATGGCCCACATGGCAGAACCTCACTGCAGGGGCCCTAGAAACTCCAGAAAAGGAAGGAGAAACCTCTTAAGTGCAGCAAGATGAAAGTTAGAGTGCTGGTCCCAGAGCAGGACAACCCTGTGGGCCAGCACTGGCTGGGAAAGGAAGGCTGACGTAGCTGTCTTCCCAAAAGGGCAATGGGTGCACCAGGCTCAATAAAAGCCAGTGGCACCCACTCTGTATAAATCTGGCGAAATTCATACCAGAACTCACAAGAAACAGGGTTAGTGTAAAGAGAAAGGAAAATAAAGAATTAAAAGAAAAGAAGTACCTATTAATCTCCTCTACTCAAGGAACCGGTAGGCTTGAGCTGGTAAATCTTCACTGGAATAGAATGTTGATCAATTCTGATCACAACCCTGACTGCCACATCAGCATCAAAGCTCTAGCCCTAGTTAGTTTTCCTTCAGTGGTTGTGGTTATTTACAAAGAAACGCTTAAGACCAGAAAAAATTTATGCTAAAATGATTAAATACTTGACTTGAGAAATGCTTACCAGGAAAAAAACAGGAAAAGGATGTGGCCTGATAAATACTTGTAGCAATTTCATCAGTGTTATATTTATTCATATGAATTTGATTTCAGTGCGAATTATTAAATGTGAGAAGTCTGACGTGTACCCATGTCAGTACAAAACTAACAGTGAAAAAAGCACCATTTTCAGACAGGAAGAAAGATGTTTTTAAACTCACAGCAAATGCTGCCTATCAAAAGCCCCTTAAACCTTTCATTGAAGGCGCAGGAAAAAAACACAAAGGCCCAGCCTGGTGCAGCCTCAGTCCCTCTGTGGAAAGCCAGACAGCCAGGAAAAGAGGAGGGGGAGAGGGCACGAAGAAGAGGGCAGGAGCAGAGGCTCTCCCCTTGTTTGGCTGAAACCCAGGCTCTGGTGCCCTGTGGGTGCCTTTCTACAGGGATCACAGAATCACAGAATCACAAGGTTGGAAAGGACCCATTGGATCATCGAGTCCAACCATTCCTAACACTCCCTAAACCATGTCCCTCAGCATTTCATCCACCCGTTCCTTAAACACCTCCAGGGAACGCGACTCGACCACCTCCCTGGGCAGCTGTTCCAGTACCCAATGACTCTTACTGTGAAGAATTTTTTTCTGATATCCAACCTGAACCTCCCCTGATGGAGCTTCAGGCCATTCCACCTTGTCCTGTCCCCTGTCACTTGGGAGAAGAGGCCAGCTCCCTCCTCTCCACAACCTCCTTTCAGGTAGTTGTAGAGAGTAATAAGGTCTCCCCTCAGCCTCCTCTTCTCCAGGCTAAACAAACCCAGCTCTCTCAGCCGCTCCTCGTAAGACTTGTTCTCCAGCCCCTCACCAGCTTTGTTGCTCTTCTCTGGACACACTCCAGAGCCTCAACGTCCTTCTTGTGGTGAGGGGCCCAGAACTGAACACAGTACTCAAGATGCGGTCTCACCACTGCCGAGTACAGAGGGAGAATAACCTCCCTGGACCTGCTGGTCACACCGTTTCTGATACAAGCCAAGGTGCCATTGGCCTTCTTGGCCACCTGGGCACACTGCTGGCTCATGTTCAGTCGCTGTCAACCATTACCCCCAGGTCCTTCTCTTCCGTGCAGCTTTCTAGCCACTCTTCCCCTAGTCTGTAGCACTGCAATGAATGCCTGAATTGTCTGGGCCTTAGATCAGAATGTAGTAGAAGACTTGGGAAAAAGCACTTATTTTCCTTGGAGTTTATTCTGCCAGTTTCAAATTTCACCAGTTTCAGAGCACTGACAGAAAATACCCACCCTGCTGACCTGGCCTCCGGAATCCCACGGGAGGATCCCAGCTGATTTCTCATGGAAATTGAGACATGTCTCTAAAGAAAACCTACATCACTTCAGAACTAAACGTGTCAGGGCTCAGAGAAAGAATTCAACTCACCTGCTCTCTCAAATGGTAAATCTGGCTCCTCCAGCATAGAAAAGACCCTTCTCTGTTGGGACACTTTTAGCCACACTGCACAGCCAAGGTTTGCTCGTGCCTCCCTCAAGCTGTAGGGTCCTTCCAGAGGACACTAAATGCCAGTGAGAAGGCCATCACCTGGTGCGAGACCTCTGTATGGGCACAGCCTCTCCTGTCCCTGGCCCCTCAGCCACACCAGCAGCCCACCTGCACTAACTTCCAGTTACTTCCCCTCCAGAAAATGTTTCATTTGTTTCTGTGCATCCACCCTCTCTGTCCATCACCATCAGAGCTTTTGGGTCTCTGTTTTCTCATCAGTCCTGAGATGTACACGGTGTGGACAGTGGAGAAAACAAAAAGGCCAGTGAAGACAAGGAGTTTGGTGCTTGGCTGGTGGAAGCTAGTTGTGGGCTAAGCTGTCTCCTGGTGATCAACCACAGACAGAGACATCACAGGGCTGAAGCCGTGTTTCTCTTTTCTCCTGCAGCCACGAGATGGAGCAACTCAATAACAAAAGGCTCTGCAGAGCAACTGGATTTAGGTGATGGGACATTTTGTCCCAGTTCTGGCTCACCCAGAGGCATGGGATGCTGCAATGGTCCTTATTTTCCTGGATACTTTGCTGTTGTTTACTCTTCCTTTTAAAATAATTTCCTACCACCTTCAGGACAACTGGAACTTGGGATTTGTATTTTGCTCTACCTTGGAAAGTCTTTACTTCATAAATATGTATGGCAGCATCCTCATCTCCCTCTGCATCTGTGTAGATCGGTACATCGCTATCCAGCACCCATTCACAGCTCCCACACTGCAATCCACCAAGAAGGCTGCTACGGTTTGTGTGGTCATCTGCCTGGGCACCTCAGCTGGGACAGTCTCTACTTTCCAACTGCGTGGAGAGAGCCACAACATCTCAATCTGCTTTCATAAATTCTCCAAAAGCACATGGGAAAACACAAGCCTGTTCAGCGCCTTGCAGACTACCTTCTTTGGCAGCATGGCAGCTATGACCTTCTGCACTGTTCAGACAGTCAGGTGCTTGAGAAAATACGGAAAACTAGACAATCCCCAGACACACACCACCAGAGCAGAGAAGATAGTCATGACAAACCTTGTGGCGTTTTTGGTCTGTTTCACGCCTTACCACGTGGCATACTTTGCGTATTTTTTGGTGAAAAATAACATCATTCATAGCAGTTTTCAGCAAGCGCTACGAGACACCGTTCAGGTCACCCTTTGCTGGGCAAATCTGAACTGCTGTCTTGATGGCATGTGTTATTATTTTGTTTTAAAGGAGTCCTTGGAAGACCCGTTACAAAACAGTCTAAAATCAGCCACATGAAAGCCTTGATCCGTGTGCTGTATGCTATTATAGTTACTTGGGGTGACATGTGGAGAGGCTTTCATGGAAGATACAGGATCCTGAACTGCTTATCTAAGCAATTTACTTAAACTATCTGGATCTGAAAATATTTAACAAAAAGCAGAACTAGACCCATTCCCAGAAGACAGCACCTCACTTTCTTTATTTCCTTCCATAATGTTTTGTGTTAGCATTTATGGGTAAAAAGAAATGGAATTATTCCTATAAATTTACCTTGAAAAAAAAGAAAAGAAAAGTTCACTTATATGTGGTAACATGTCTCTGCTTCCTCACCTACCCTGCACCTGCAAACCTTCCTTGGGACTTCAGTCACTTATAAACTTGAGCTGCAGAAAACCAGAGACTTAGAGTTTATGGTTAAAAGATTCAGACTCCATTCTGTTGCCTCCCCTGCCCTGATCGTGTACACTTGTGCTCAGTTATATGCACACTGATAGGGTTTAGATTTGCACATGCTATTTAAAAAAAATGACTGTAACTCTAAATCCAAAGACAGCTTCAGGTTAATATGGGTACAGCAAGATCTCCATGCCATTCCACCCCTGGCTGACTTGCTTTGCAAGGTGCAATGCTTGTTTTAGTGACAGGTCCTGTGCCTGCCACACCTCACTTCTAACCAATATTTCCACCAGCTTAAGTCCTCTGACAGCTCAGAACCAACTCTCACAGTTCCAGCTGCCTCACTAGCTCCTCTTCTGCTCTCAGGCTTTTCACCCGTCTGTTCCTTCCTGCTTGGTTACAAGTCCAGTTTTGTGAACAGAGCCAAAACAAACAAGAGCATGAAATAAAAAAACTGAGTCCAAGGTAGCGGCAAACACATGAACCTGAAGGAATAACCCCCACCTTACTGGGGCATAATGTAGGGGCAGCCCTGATCCCTAAAGCAGCAGCCAGCAATGTAGGACCCTGGGGGAAAGCAACCTCTCGGACCTTGGAGTGCTACCACTTCCCAAACAAACAAGGAAATAAAAATATAACTCACCTGCAGGAGCCTGAAGTGCCAGGCAGTTACTTCTTGTTAATGCTCACAGGCATCTAGATAAGCTGACAACAACATGATCCCAAGCTGGAGAGAGGCAGCTCACTGCTCTGGGGACCCCGCTGCTGCCCTGATCACTGCCCAGCAGCCAGCTCCCGCCTTCCACAGTTACAAGGATGATACAGCTGAAGCAATTAGGATTCATACCTGTCTTGAGCTGGATCCCTGCAGTGTATCTTCTAGGCAGGAATACTAAGCCCAGTCTTTGAACTGTCTTTTCTCCGTACACCTTTGGGGAGGATAATGCACAAACCATATATGGATTTCTCCCCCAAGCTGGCCACTTTTCATGTGCAGACTCCAGTCTGGAAATGCAAATTTTTTTGCTATATCTCTGTATGAGGTTGTATCAAAGAACTTCAGTTACTGAGGAGGGAAATACTGACCCAACATAGACTTAAGTGTGTGCTAGTGTTTAAAGGGTCTTTCTGGTGTTCAGGCGAAGAACTGCGCTCCTGAGGGTACAAGGGCTGTGCACATACACTAACCATGTCCTAGTTATGTCCAAGTGCGTGTAAATAAACCCCACCAGGATATTCCAGCAGGCATTCCCTCTTCACATCAACTGCCATTTTCCTTGACTTCCTTAGTAAATCCAAAATATCTGACTTGCTTACCTGCCAGTGGACAGCGAATCCTTATCATTTCCTTGTTTATAACTTTCATCTTAACTAACTGTGCTTCAATAGACACAAAGATTTTCCCACTGAGACTTCAGGCTCCTTTTTGAAGCAGAGTTAACAAATACTAGAAGAAAATAGCACTGCTGCAGAAGATTTATTTTACATCTCAAAGCAGTGGGACCATGCCAAGAGGGCCTCCACTTGGACTGGTAATGACTGAACTTAGGGAATAGGAATTTTGTAAGTACCTTAGGAGGCATAAAATGCCAAAGTATGTGAGAAAACTGATCTCAGTTACTTTTCTATAGCCTGAGGCAGCTCCATTAGTTTTACAGACATGACTTTAGGCTTACATTGCTATAACTGAGAGCAGAAACTCACTCGTAGTTTTATGCTTTCTCCATTGCTCAGCTTCTTTTCCCATTTTTAAGTTTGCTTGTTCTTATTTGTTTGTTACCCTGCTATCCTTGGTCTCACAGCTCAGTAAGTAACGTGTCCTGTAATTTCAGTTAGAGTGCTGGGAGATAGCATTGAGATGAATATTAATTTTAATAACTTTCCTACTCACTTATTTGCAGGTTTTGCTAAAGGACTGGGTATGTGTTTCAGCAAATTCTGTATTTTATACCTAAAGAAGCCAAATATATATATTCTTTATACCTAAAGTATGTCTTACTCCCTGCAGCCTTGCTCATCCAAAAAAAGCAGTGAAGCTGAGACTTAGGTATCCACTGCACATCTGTTCTCTGCTTTCCAATTTCTCCTCTTCTAGCACAGGTCTTATCTTGTGTTTCAGGTTTTGGAAGTGTCAGTATGGACAGAGAAGGTTAAAAGCTTGTAAGAAAACATCACTGAAAATATTTGTATATAACCTGAAAAATTCCAGCCAAAGCATTCATCTCCCAAAAAGGAAGAATCAGCACAGGTACAAGGTGTGCATCTCCTACAGATTTCACTGTTGCCTTTTATGTTTTATGAAAGATGTCCACGTACAATGAATTGAACAAAATATCTACCATGAGCAATGCCACATCAGTGTTCAGTGATAATGGGAAAAACCTCAGAAAAGCAAGTCTCAAGAGATTTTTATAGAAATTTTCATATGTATATGTTCCTTTCAAAGTGTTTTAGCATTTCTCTTGTCACTAGAGAGGGTTAAAATTGTTGTTTGTTTTCTCTGCAGAAGGACATCACCATGAGCTATATATGAACTTGTAGCACTCTCAATGCTAGGGAGAAGCCCTCTGAGAAAACTCACACAGGCAAGAACTGTAAAATAGTTAATTTTGCTGTGAAAGTGGAGTGCTACAGACAGCACAAACAAAAATCGCACGCCAGCTCACTTCATAGTGATTTCCCCTCACAGCTGTTGGTATGGTCTTTTCATCTGCTGCATTTACTGGTGGTGTGAAATGGAGGTCTCAAAGAAGTAAAACTGTCCTAAGTGACACAATAAAGAGACAGAGTGTTTCCATTGCTGACCTTGGTGTGACAGAGACACACAGAGTCCTGAAGGCATCCAGTTTCGGTGGGAGGATGCTCTGACTCTCAGACTTGACCTGTGCAGTTTGCTTCTAGATTTGCAAGGGGCCAGTGCAAAGCCACAATTCAAAGAAGTGCTGCAGCCTGCCTTCCTCAGCCCTGTTTTCATCCTTCCTTCCCTTTCACATGGCCTGGTACCTGTGCTGATTCTTTTTTTTTTTTTCTTTTTTTGAGAGATTAATGCTTTGGTTGAAATACTTGAGGTTATATACAGATATCATCAGTTTTCTTACAAACTTCCAACTTTTATATACCATCAGTCCACAAAAATGACAATTACCCCATTGTCTAGTATGACAAAAGAAGTTGCTGCAGATTACTGATACAACCAGAAATCTATGAGGATTCAGAAATGTTTCCCCAGAAGAAAAGCTGAATCGGTGTCATTTGCAGACTCTAAAGGATGTAAAACCACATCTGCTGTATGTTACAGATTCCAAATAACCCTTCTCTCTATTCCAAGACAAAAAAGGCTTTAAACTGGGATTATATTTGGGAGCAAATATCAGCAGTTTAAAGTTTTAAACACTGCCAGGCAATTGTTAATCAAGAACTAAGCATTACAAACCCAGGAATCCAGTTTAGATTATACTTCAGAGCACACCAACACAACCCCAACAATTCCCCATTAAGTATTAACTTTGTGACTACAAATAAAGCCACCTCCCAGAGAATGGCATCTAACTCGGTCCCACTGACCAGCCATAGTGTCTGAGACAATAAGGGACACTGTTTGAAATGGCTTTACTCAGTTTACAAAGGAGCTCAGGAAAGCACAAGCAGTTGCAGACAGCAGAGACCAGTCTGACTTCATTTGTGCTGATAGGAAGTGCAATGGCTTGAAAACATCGCAGCTGGAAAGGAGGAGGAATAAGGGCATGGGACTTTTAACAGACCGAGGCCAACATGGCTGTAAACACCCTACAGATGGATTTGTTTCCTACATGCAGAGCAAAATAGCTTGGTATTAATCACAAATATGTTTATGTAGACCATTTCATATAAGTAGTAAGAACATAAAAGAAAGCCTGAGTCATAAAACACTCTTCATTTCACTCTGAGCTCAGGCTCTTGCTGCCACCCCTGCCTGCAGCTGCACAGAGACCTGTTGGGACCTTGGGGCAGGGACCTGCTGTGCGAAGAGGGGTGTTTCTTCACCTGCAAGATGCCCTGGGGTATCCCACTAAGCCTTCAACACCAAATCAAATGGGGATGTGCTATTCCAGGCACTCTCATCTCTGTTTCTCAGCGCAAAAATCAGACAGAAGGAGCCAGATCACGATTTAAACTCACAGCCCGACACATCTTGCTTCATGACTCCTCACTTGCTTTGGGATGCCCACACACAGCTGTCACAAAACATCTTTTAAAGACATCCCAAATCTATCTCCCACTTTTCAGCACTCAAAAATCTGATCCATTCTAGTTTTAAGTCTTTTGGGTTGTCTAGCTCGTACAAGGCAGCCAGACTCTCATACTGAAAACTACTCTGTTTGCATCAGATGAAGAGTTTGCTTCTCCAGAATTGAGTCACATAACACCAAAGAATTTTATTGTCAACATTCTTCTTAGCCACATTAGGTTTCCAACCCAGCTCCTACCTCCTGTTTATATGTCCTTTCAACACAGATATAAATAGAACCACATAGGTCACATCTCTCTTACCAAAGTTTTGGCAAAACTGTTCAGGGTACAAATTATTATTTCTGTGGATAAATACAAAATCTCAAAGCAGCAAAGCCAGAATGTCACCCTGACAGGGAGCTAAGGGAAAGGATGCACTTTACTGGTCAGATTGAGGACATCTAGAAAAGCCTTGTGACATTTTGAGTATTAATGGAGACAACACAAAGTACCAATTTGCAAGTTTCCCAAATCCAACAAGACAAAGAAGTGGCACCACAGGCCTATGGATAGTGGCAAACTGGCCATGGAGCAGAGCTGTGCTGCAAGGGGCCCAAGGGAACAAAGGGAAGCAGATCAGAATTCACAGCCTCTGAGGAAGAAATGGAGTCTCAAACACAGCTGGAAACAGCACACATTCATTTCAGTTTTTTATCAGCTACATTTCTCCATTGAAGGACTCTGGGAAAGCAACTCTGTTAGAGGGTGGTTAACTGAGATAACTCACATTTTTCAGTATTACGTTACTACTTTCATTGCAACCACGTTTACTCAACTTCTGCTGCATACTTAATCCACCTGAAGGTAGAAACATTTCTATGTCACCATTAGTTGCTGTGGAAATGAGCCCATACCCCAGTGGATTAGAATCGGAAGGGTCTGATTTAATCGCCCTCCCTGGACAGACTCAGACTCCAATGGACAATGCACAAATGAGGAATAAGTAATACGTAATAGGGGTGGATCAGCTCTTGAGAAACAAAAGTTCCCGTTTTAATGCAAATAGCATTCACTAGGAAGAATAATGAAGGAGAAATAAAGAAATGTCAGAGACAAAGCAACAGAAACCTTCTGGGCTGAAGGTTTTTCAAAAGGCATCAGCTGCTCTTAACTGCAAATAAGATCTCAGAGCTTTTTTAAATTTGCTTTTGCATCCCTAGATGGGAGTTGGTAGATGCAACCAAAAGCAAGTGTCTGATTTGCCTTAACGTTTTTTGTCACTTAGTTCCTATTTACACCCTTAGATGGGAACAATTTTCAACATCTGTTACCAAAATTTTAAAAGAGAAAGAAACTCTAAGAAAGAATAAGAGAATAAGGGAGAGTAAAAACAAGAGTGGTGGCAAATGACACGAGTGATGACAGCAGCAGCTGATGAGCCCTAAGGGGCAGACACCAGACATGGAGAACCTTCTCCTTCCTCAAAAAAGTCACTGTTTTTGGCCAAGCCAGTGGGTGCGAGCGGCAGCCACCCTGCTCTGTGAGTTCCATGGGGCTAAGGTTACGCTGCCCGCAAGTTTCACAGCCAATGACCTGAATGCACTGGAGGTGCAAACATTAGAATGCATTAATTGATTTTACAGCTTTTGCAAACAGACCCACATGGAACCGCCCTTGCAGCAAGCATAGCATAAAATTAGTCAAGGACTTTCTGTTAATGAAAAATTTGGGGAAAGGAGTGAACTGAAAATGTAAAGACCCACCGAGTCCCTGCAGACAAGCTCCAAGCCCTGCTCTGGCAGAGGCAGCACTTTAGAAACTGCCTCTGAATTCAAATCGCCGAGGAGACTGATACTAAATATTTACCTTCTAATGCAATTAGGCAACTTCATCAAAAGCACTGAATGAAAGCAAAGTGCATTTCCTTCACAAATCTCATTACAGAAGTGGCATGCCTTCCTCTCCCCACTTAACATTTAAACCAGCCAATTTGACATCTGGTACCAGCCTTTATAAAAGCACCTAGATTTGAGTGAGTTTGTTGTTTACTCGTGCGTTTCATGAGCTAACATTAAAATACTAGGGTGGGGAGAAAGAAAAAGGATTTGTATCCATGACATCTTACTTGAATCTTTTTTTTAAATCTGTTATAGCTTCAGAGAGAGATGGGCCAAAACAGCTACTGCAAATCTGCCTCATGTTTTAAAGGATCCCAGGCTACATTGCAACTGTCCATACTTAAGTTGCTCATTTTCCTTGGAGAGGTGGATGAGCAACAGTTTTAAATACCTAAATACTGCAAAATGCTTCTCAAAGCACTTTTGTCAGGCAATTCTCTTTCCACTACACAGAAACCCAGCCTGCTGTCATCAAGAGAGAAGCCCCTTCTGGCAGTGCAGAGACTCAGATGTCTCCAACTGAACGGAGAAAAGTGACAAAATAGGGCTGGAGGCAGAATATGCTTAATTTGCCCTCATTTCCTTCTCAGGCCCTGGGCTCAAGTAGAGGCAACATTGACAGCTGCAAACCCTGAACATACAGCTGCCCCAGAAACAGAACCAAGCACCTGATAAAGAGGAAGACCTACTTAAGGGCTGCCTCTGCAGCTGGTGGGGCAGGGAAGGAGCACACAGCCAGTCAAGGCTCAGAGGCTTTGGATGAGCTCAGTGCTTGTTCCCAACAGTTTGCCATCCTGCATGATGGAGGCAAATACAACAGTCTGCCCCAAAGCGGCTGCTGTTTCACTGTGGCCATTCAAACAGGTCCCAGGGGCTAACCACATTTGTCCCGACCCCAACTCCTGACTCAGGGGACGGTTTTGCAATGACCTGGCATACAAAAGGAAACGCAACAAGTTTAAACACAGTTACTGCCAGTGGTGGAGTGGGAAATCACTTGTGTGCTGTTCCCCATCCCACTTGTTGCCCGAAGGAGGAGCAGGTGAGCTCTCCTGCTCCATGTCTGCCTTGCTGTGGGGACCTGTGCAAAACCAAGCACTGTGTGTGGTGCCGTGGGATTTTTCCAGTGTTGCATAATAGCTAGGTGTGTCGTTGGTTTTTAAGGAGGAGGTTGTGTTAGCAGCTGCAAGCCCAGTGGGCAGCCTCAAAGGCAGCGCGCTGCGAGCCCCTTGTGGCATGTGCCCTACAAAGGGACATGTGCCCCCCGACAAGGTACACGCATACCGTGCTACGTTTGATGGGGCTTCTGAAATATATACCAAAAGCTCTTGAAAGGAGAAAATGTCTAAAGCAGCCAGGTTGCCCATGGCGTGAGGCAGAGTTGATTCCTCAGCCCAGTGCCAATGGAAGTAAAGGGCCAAGCCAGCCTGGGAGAAGAGGCTTTGGAAAACACAATTTCTGTAAGATGCAGATCTCCACTGCAGAACCTCAGTAATGAAAAAAGGATCCCAATACTAGACAGATAAACGCAAAATGCAGCAAAAATGACTATAGCAAGCAAATGTGAACTTCCTCACTGACGGACCAGAGACTAATTTTGGAAAGAGGAAGAGTTGAGCTCAGGAACAACATTCTGACACTTCCCTACCAGAAGGATGAAAGAGCAGGGGAGAAAGCTCGGAGGAACACATACGGGCCCACACAGCTGCATGTGGCGAGCATGGGAGGGAAGACTGTCAACGGTCTGCCCTGCAGAGCCAGAAGGCAGCAACAGGCTCAAGCCACACACCAGCAGGCACATTTCTACCAAGAATCCAGGCAGCTGCAGAAGCAAGGCTGAGCATGAAGACCAGACAGCGATGAGCCACCCAAACAACAGAAGTATGTTACTGCCTCAGAGACCTCAGTTTGGCATCAACTTCCCCTCCCTGGGGACTTCCCAGGGAAGTGGAAAAGCCCTGCAGGCATGGGCAGGCTCCACATTGGGCAGCTCAGTCATGTTCCTATGCAGCTCTGCTGTCACCTGTGGGTCAGGGCTTCCACATCGCAGCATCCTCCTGCCGCCTGGCTCTGAGACGCCACTTGGCTGGCCGCTCCAGGGTGATCCAGCTGCCATCTCCCACAAGCGACAGCTTCATGGAGGAGATGCGCTTTTCATCCCCAACAAACAGACACTTTATGTATGACAGGTAAAATGTTTTATTATCCCATGGATTTTTCCTAAGAAGTAAGAGTTCTACCAGACAAAATATACAAAGCATCATATGTTTTCTTTCTAGACAACTGCATTCTTATCCTATGAAACAGTGACCATGTTAGTTCACCTTGAAGAACCACGGTTTGTCCTTACAGATGCAAGATTGAACACAATTAGCATATTTAATGACCAGTTAATTAATGCAGAATCAGAAGGAAGGGGGAAAAGATCTGGATGCTCACCTGAGTGCAGGCTTAAGTTCCTAGAAACGAAGAGAAATGCTGGGCTTAAATTTACCAGTCTGCAGTACTGCTATTAACAAAACAATTCTCTGACCCACTTCTTATCACCCACTCTGCAATGAAAGGTTAGGGCTAGCAGCAAGTTATCATTGGAAAAATGCAACAGTACTACAGAAAAGCAAATACCGCCCCCCCGCAGTGGGAAACTATCCTTATCAGCCTGCAAAACTACATATAATTCTTCATTTTACATCAAGTTTAAAGCAGAATGAAACCAAAGTGTCCTCCTCTACCTGTTAAAGCTTAATGTTTATAGCTGACTATGTTTATACAAATAAATAAACCCTCAGCCTCTAAGGACATAATGAATTCCTCTTAGGTGACAGGACCACTTTGAGATCCCCTTTTGGTTTTGCATAATTAACTTACAGTATTATTACTTAAAAGTTTAATTCTAAAGTATATTCACTTTATTTACCTCTGCTGAGTTAATGATTGTACTTGAATTTACTTAATCTTCCCTCTCCTAAAACAACAAGCTCATTTCAACATATGGTGAACAAGTCCAGATTTGCTGGAAACCAACTAACAAGAATAACTAGCACACTCTCCCTTGTAAAAAAATTTAAAAATTCTGCTTCTGCACTTGCCAGTAACTAGCAGTTCTGCTGCTGACACCACTTTATACGTAGGCACGGCACCCTATCTGCACACAGATGGAATCTGACAGCTCAAGAAGAATGATGAACCTACCTCACTCATCTTCCCAGACAAACAGAGATAGCCAGGACAGACGCAGGGCTGGAATAAACCTCTCAGGTTTATAGGCAGCCATGGCCTATAGAAAGGACATCAGCAGAGTTCTGGCACCTTGCTTCAAAGATTCACCTCTTTATTTACATGGGCTAAGTGACAGCAAATCTGCCCAGGATCCACAGTAGATGTGACTGCGTGTGACAGAAAAGCCTACTCAGCCTTGCACTTCAACCCTTGCCAGGAATCAGGGATGTGCTGTGTCATTCTTGTCATTCCCAGCCCAACACATTGTCCCTTGCCCTGGCCTCCTGCCCACCCTGAAAAGGACACCTCCTATTGCTCAGTGGGTCATGCTGAGCCGTGCCACGCACAGGAGGAGACTACCAAATGGCGAGGGTTGAGTCCAGGAGCCAGTCATAAAACCAACACATAGCAGCTGCTTCCCATGTTTGGAAAGCTGGTCTTGATGGGGACAGCACATAGCACGCTGGGACCTCCAAAGCATGGTTTGGGCAGGAACCCTCCCTCTGCCTAGGTTTCCAAATCACCCTGTCTTTGCAACTATTATTTTCCTAAGCGCATCTGGTTACATATTTATGGTCATTACATCAGCATCAAAGTGGTAAACCTTCTCCTGTGGTGCACTTTCTGTCCCAGTGCCAAGGAAACCCCTCAGCCAGGGAAAGAGCACTCATTTCCAGCACTCCTATTTCTTGGCCTTCCCTTCCACCTCTGACTGGCTCCCAAAGGAATTCTTGTCCTGTGGTATGGAAGACTTCGCATCTACTCCCAGGTTATCTTTGACCACTGTGTAAATTTAAGCCCAGCAAATGCCTCAGGTAGGTGGTAGGGAGAGAATAGAATCCACTGTGAGGCCACAACAGACCCAAGATGTTAGAGCTGCACAAGCGGGGCAGGTAGTAAAAAAGTGAGACAGATTACCATGTCTAAAGAGAGGGCTGGGAGCATGTATATGCAAGCAAAGCCAAGGAAGGTTATGTCTGCAGAGTGGCTTCATGACTTCTTGCAGATAACAGTTTCAACCACAAAGGTGTTTTCAAAGTGACGAATATGATGACAGTTTTCAGCCTCACGTCGACGGATACCTAGAAGTGATTGAAAAAGAAGAGAGGGGAAATTGAACAAATCACAATCTACAAGAGCTGCAGCAAGTGAGGGAAGAAAAGCAGATGAGATGTAACCACTGAACACTGAAATGCAGAAACAACACAGCTCATATGAAAAGCATTATAATCTGTATTTTGAAAGAACAGCTATATTCTCTAGGCCATGGTCCTGCAGCAAGAGCTGCCACGAGAAGGGGAGCCACCTGGAAACAGCTGGTCTCAACTGACAGCATTTCAGTGTTATCTCAAGGACCAGAAAGCCTCACAAAACCAGCAGAAGTCACAGGCTGGTACAGAACACAGCACTGAATGAAGCCAAGGAAGCTTAAAATAGCCACCTCTCTGGCTGTTTGCATCCTCACATGCACCGATTCTGTTATGGTCTCAGCCTCTCTGGGAAACAAGTAGTGCTCCCCATGTCCTCAGATTGCAGGTCCCCAACTCTGGGCACTTTGCCAGGCAGCTGCTTCCCTCTCACAGCAAATCCAGTGGTGCCCTGCTAACAAACAGGACCGTGCCAGGATTCCACGGCAGCAGCCAGTGTGCCAGCAGCCTCACACACAACTGTGCAGCTCCTGTTGGGAATGCAAGCACAAACTACAGCTAGGGACTTCTGCACCCAAATGCCCTCAGCACTCTGCAGCTCCCCCAGAGATCCAAACCCAAACTGACTGCAGGTTTATGTTTAGGTGAGCCTTTAAGTACACCAGTATCTAAAACAAATGATGAAATCAAGTTTTTGTGCCAATATTACCATTTGTATAAGAAACATATTACTGATTTTCACAGAATCATTTTAAGGCAGCTGAATGTTCCCTCTTCACAACTTGTTCCATATTACAAGGAACCTAATTAAAGGCAATTTGCAGATGTAATCCACTCTGAATAGCTGCCACTGAAGCGGGTGTCTCCATCAGGGAAATTCTCCAGTTACCAACAGCACTGCTTTTAGTTCAGCCCCAGAAGCCCACATGTAAATTAATTGCTTCCTCCTGCAACCCTCTTCTCAATGTTACTATTAGGCTGATAGACGATAGAAATACATCAGCCAGTACCTCTTTGCAGCAGCATGATCCCCGATTTGGGTTTACATGAATTAGATACAAAAGACTTCAAAAGATCTCCTGTGTGCTTACACCCACAGGGAAACCTCCCTTCTTGCCATGAAGAGGCCAATATGGCTGTAATGGTAGAAATAACAACTGTGATGTCGGGGAGAAGCGAGTTAGGATAGCTGAACATGGCAAGGTTCTTACGTCTTCTTGTGCTCCTCCGCTTCAGCCTGTAAGTATCCTTGCCACTGCACAGGCGGTAGATGAAGGAGCCAAGCTGTTCCATGTCACTGATGTGCTCAGTTGCGATCATGTCCTCTTGGATTATGTATGTCTGAGGCAGGTACGTCCCTTTCTGAAATGACAGTTTCCACCAAAATAAAGCACAAACAGTGCCATGATCTCCTCCTCAAACAGAACTGTCTTACACAGAGCACCAAGGCCAGCCAAACTGCAGAAAACTCACTGTTTGAAGGCACGAACTGCACTTTACCGAGGCCAGTTAACATGCTTCCTTGTCCTTGCAGTGAATGGTCCCATGCTGCTGGCACAGGGCACACAAAAGAGATTAGATGCCAAAATCTAATGTTCATGTAGAGAAGGAAGCCGGTGTAGGATCAGCTCTGTTATAAACTAACCCCAGTTTTAAAGGAGGGTGCACAAAGCTCTAACTCTGTAAGTGCAATGAACCCTTCTGGAGAGGAATCAAGGCTCAACAAAAATGCAAGGAACTCCGCTGAAAATGTTTACTTCAAAAGAAACATTTACTTCAAAAGGCAAAACCCCAAAACACCAACCCTGCTTGGATTCTAACAGATTCCTTGGTTCTCCACATTTCGCCCTCCTCCCTGGTCCTTCAGCAAAGCCACAGCAATCTCCTACCCCTTCAGTTCCCGTGGTCCTAGAAACACAACTGAAACCACTGAACATCCTCAAAACTAAATTTTCAGCTGTAAACAAGCCTCTCTCTTTAGGGACTTCACTGGATTCAGAAGAGAGAGAAGGCAAAAGGAAATACAAGAAGGGGAAGACAAAAGTCTCCAAGTCCAAGGACCAACACAGCTCATCCAGCAGACAGACAGAGCACTTCAGAGCCAGGGGCCAAGTCATCAGGTGACGAAGGTCCCTCACAGCAGGGAGAAATCTGTCCTCAGCCTGACAGAGGCCATCAGCAAGGCTGTGCCTGTGGGCCTGAGGAACACAGCTCTCAGGAAAATTCAGATGGGGAGCATCTTAGGAAATCACTGGTCACGCCTCCTGCTCAGAGCAGAGGCACCTATGAGGTCAGATCTTCTTCCTCAAGGCTTTATCCAGTCTGGTCTTGAAAACCTCAAAGGACTTCAAGGAGGCAGCACAACCTTCCTGAGCAACCTGTTCCACCACCTTTGTCCTTGTGGCAAAAAGCCTTTTCTGAGCTCAAGACTCAGCTAAACATTTAAACAATGTCCCTAAGGCGCATGTTAAAACACTCACAGAAAAACTGGACACTTACCTATCCCAATAACCAGAAAGTTATTTAAACCCACATCTGCTTTGTACTCTCTTTAAAGAATCAAACACATTAAGGCCATTTTAACTGCATTTTTATCCCCTTTTCAATTCAATTTCTGATAAACAGAAAGCATCATTTTCATTGTCTGTGACTTTATATCTCATATTTTAGGATGTGACCAGCATTCCCAGTCTCTCATTTTTTTTCGGGAGCTGTCAGTTTGTGCAATCCTCCTGTTCCATTGCCTTCTGCCCTAGGGACTGGTCACCTGCCATGGTCAGAAAGAGTGGCTGGGTGGGAGCGAGTTTTAAGTCAATGTGTGTTGCACCCTAGTAGGGTTCTCAGTGCATTTGACAGACGGTCACAGTGCATGAAATTGCAAGGACTGCTAGGAAACAAACTGGGAGCGTGACACAGACTGGAGATCAGGCATCTCTCAAGGCATAACCTTCTGCCTCTGTGCTTAACTCCTAAATGTTTATTGCGCTGCACATAGCAGCAAGTCAGCAAAGGGAATTCAAGAAAGTAAGAATTAGATTGGATTTCATTTTTTTTCTTTTCTTTTAAACAGACCATCCCAGAAAGGCGCAACAAACCCAGGCTCAGTGCTTTGCTCAGCCTGCAAAAGATTGAGATATATATGCACCGTCTGCAGTCTTAAAAATACTGGGATTTTTCCTGCTGCTAAGATTAAATAGTATTCTATTTTAAGAAGACTGATTTCAGTCACTGCAATAACATTATGAAGTGAACAAACCTGCTGGTACCGAACCAAATTAACGCCTGTCGTGAGTAAAACGGCATGAGCCCAAGTCCGGTGTTGTAGCCTTCAGCACAGTGGGGAGAGCAGCACAGATGCTTCCCTTAAAGCCCCCCAAAGGGTGAAAGCTGAGTGCCTGGTACTCCCTACAGGACATGGAGAGCTCTGCAAATAGCAAACTGCAGTGGTAGGTAACTACGGCAAGAGTTAAAGGAAGGAAATGTTTCTTTTTTTCCTTGATCCCTGCTATCAGTGAACACCAAAGGGGAGGAATCTGCCGCTTCTCTGTCTCATCCTGGCCAGGCTGATCCATCACACCAGCGTTACCGTGCTGTCTGCAAAACCAGAATTTCAGCTAAACCCCCTGCACTCTTCACTCTGAGCGAAGGCTCAGCTCTGTCAGGGCCAAAGCTTACTTCCACAGACAGAGCAGTTCTGGTTTCCTACAAGTTCCTAACTGGCACTCGGGAGCCAACTCAAGAAAAGCATGCAAAATAAGCAGGACTGCACCATACCTTCACGTTCACCAGCAGCTCCCACAGGTTCCGAGGAGGCATCACGATGGTGGTGTTCAGCTCAATGACATAGCATTTATCCAGCATTATGTCATGATAAGCTGTCAAACCCTGCATTCCAAGCAGAGAAATTAAGGAATTAAGCCCTCTGCAATGAAACATGGCTGTGAAGATGGGTGAAAAGAGGGAATTCAGGGGAGGCAGGAAACTGCTTTCAGCAACAATCCTGTCCAAGGACCTCTCTACCAAGCAAGACAAGCAGGTTGGAAAAATCTCAGAGAGGGCCTTGGGAAGGAGGACATCTCAGTAACAATATCATCACAGACATATGTGACAACAGTGATAGCACTAGGCCATGAGTACTGTGCTGGTGCACTCCAGCTCAGACCCGTTCTACGCCCTCTCAAGGGTTCTAACAGCTCCTTACTCGCTGGAAGTCATGGATGATATCCGCAGGGTCACTCCCTCCAAACTGCGGCACTGGGATATTGATTTGCTCATAGTTCTCCTCAATGTAAATCTTGACATCTTCGTGCAACTCCAGCTGCCCTTTGAATGGTGAATACAGCGAATCTTCGTAAAGGATACCACAGTGAAACACACTCTCGCGGGGCAGCTGTGGAGATGAGATCCAGGTGGAGGTACAACACTCATACACACCCCTAACAACTACAACCCATACCAGAACAAATGTACTCATACTAGGTAAAAACACCGTTTCCAATCAGATGCTTGCGAATATTCTAAGATCAGCCTTTTTACCAGAAACTGTTCTTGATTAAGGCAGTGCAAAGCACCCTCATGAAATGACCACATCTCCCTTCTTTCTTGCCAGGTCCAAAGGGAATAAAGGATTCCCTGTGGGATTTCACAAAGGGTAATTCAGAATGGCAAACTGAATGCCTGTAGGCTCTTAAATGTCATAACCAGGCTTCACCTCCCTCCACAGAGAGCTTTCAGTAACTGCATTTTTCTATGTGCAGCATATAAGCTTGCAGTAAGCAGAACATCATTTCTAAAGGCACTTGTAGTCTGAATATGGCAAATGCACCAAAACAAAGCAGTTCTGCCTCACTGCAAAAGAGAAGCTGCTGCTTTCAGGGCTCCAGAAGCAGAAGCTACAAGCAAGAGAATTAACACAGGGTGAGTGATCAAGTTTGAGCACAAGGATCACAGGGACAACCTGTAGCCATTGGAGACTGAGACGTAAGGGCCCCACTGCCTTAGTCCCCAAAGCATCTCTGACCATGGTGAACAGGCTTTGCGGTGTGATTGGATATAAGCCGCCATTTGGTATCACAGGCAGGCAGTGGGGGCCACAACAGGTGGCCCCAAATGCACCAGCAGGCTACCACTGTTTTATGAGCAAGTGCCTACACCAAAATCCCAGCACAGGGTCCCATCACATGATCCCACGGGTGCGTGGGATGGACGGGCAGCCCTGCAGTTGTCACAGAGTTTCCAGATCAGGTATAAATGAGCACAGGCAATAAAGAACTGATGTATCTGGAAACAAAGATTGCAAATTAGTATGACAGCAAGAGAATTTATGGATGAAGGGAGTGTATAAAAAGACTGTGTTGCTGACTGGATAAGTGCTGGCCACAGAGACAAAGGCAGCTGGCAGTCCTGGGGGATCTCACTCACTAACAGCTGCTCTGCAGCAGAACAAGGTGTTCAAGTACAGATTGATGCTCTGGGGTTTCTTGGCTAAACTCTCAGCAAGCCACAGAGCTCAGCAGTTTCCTCCTCAGAAAGTAGCTTTGTCTCATTCCCAGTGCCCTGACCACTCCCAACACTGCCAGCCCAGCACCTCAGTTAGGCCAGGTTTTGCAAAGACTGCATAGGAGAAAAGATGCTGAATTTAATGGAGGGTGAGGGCTCTCCTTTGATACCATGGCCCATTTACTTTTCACTTCTCTGCTTGCTTTATTAGTAGCAGTACCTATTGCTGTTACATCTGTACAGTTCTGCTGTGCTGTGGCCTAAAAAATCCTACTGCAAAAAGCTGTTCCCTTGCAGGAGCATCACAATTCTGTGGTTCTGTGATATTTTTATAGAGTTAGAAATAAGAAAGGCAAAACAAAGCCACAAGGGAGGGGCTGTGGAGGGTTTCTGGATGGCCCTTCCTAGCAGTCAGGATGGAGGTGAGCATGAGCCTACAATTTAAGACATGCCTTGTTTGCAGCACCCAGAGGACCGGCTCCTGAGCTACCGCAGTGCAAAGCAATAAATAACAGCACCGCCTCTTTCAAAGGCTGAAGCACTTTGCCTGGCTGCTCTGGCTGAGGAGCCAGCAATCCTTCCCAATGTGCCCTTACCTGGGTGATGAAGAAGTATCTGTACACATACATTGACGCAAAGCCCAAGCCCAGGAGCAGGACAAGGAGACCCATGGTCAGGTAGCACACCCCACTGAGCGATGACCTCCGGCCCTGCACTGCAGGAGCCGGCTCCTCCTGAAAGATGAAACAAGAGCATCAGTCAGCTGCCACTGTGAGGAATCAGAAAAGCAACCACAGTTTATGCAAAGGCCACGCACGGGTTTGTGGCATGTGGCTGAAGAAGGCAGGCACTGTCCTGCAAAGTAACTTCATATCATAACCCAATAGCTGGCATAGTTCAGCCTGGAGAAGGCTCTGAGGAGACCTTATAACGGCCTTCCATTACTGAAGGGTGCGTATAAGATGGGGAGAAACTTTTACAAGGGCATGCAGTGATAGGATGAGGGGGAATGGCTTTAAATTGGAGGAGGTAAGATTTACACTTAGACATTAGAAAGAAATTCTTCACAATGAGGGTGGGGAGGCCCTGGCCCAGATTGCCCAGAGCAGTGGTGGCTGCCCCATCCCTGGAGGGGTTCAAGGCCAGATTGGATGGGGCCTCGATCAGCCTGGTCCTGTGGGAGATGTCCCTGTCCATGGCAGAGAGGTTGGAACTAGATGATCTTTACGGCCCCTTCCAACCCAAACCATTCTATGATCTGACTGGAAATAACTGGTCCCAGGGAGGTATCTGCCAGCTGTGCTGAAGTGAGCCCACCCAAAAAGCCCTGTTTATCACCTCAACTCCATCTTCAAGCAGATTCCCACACAGTTTCCTGGAATGTGGTGAGACTATCAAAAGAAACCCTATGTGCCTTTTTTAGAATGCTGCCCAATCAGTACAGATCTGGCCCAGCTAGCCTCATTTCAGCCCTCAAAAAGGAGGGCAGCACAAAGGCAGGGGTACCTCCTGGGGACTGCTCATTCCACCCTACAATGCTCTTGGGTTTACTACTGAAATTACCCTCAACGATGCTAAGCAGAAAGATGTGAGGTATTCCAGAAGCAGATGAAAGAAGTCAGTTCAGAGTTGCCCCAGTTCCCATTCAGAGGAGGTGAAAGCTGCCCTCAGCAGAGCAGGAAGGCGGAGAGAGATGCCAGGGAGGGGGTCCTGCAGACCGACTCCCTCTGCACAGCACCCAATCCCAGGTGTTTGACAGGGAAGGTATTGTCTCCAGGCAATTCTCTAGCCAGAGATCCTAACAAACTAGAGGAACAGGTCCTTCCTCCCCTGAGGCAAGAGCACCCCAGCATCCCTGCCGCACCAGGCCGGTAGCCCGCTTGGTGGGGAACCCTCCTCCTCCCCAGCACCTGAGCTCCACTGAGGTGCAGACCAGGACCCTGCAACCCCTGTGCTACCTGCTCCACGCCCACCCAACACAGAGTGCTCCAGATATCAACTTTTCCTTTTCTAGTCACATTTAGACTGATAACTGCAAAGACCAAATTGCCACGGAAGAACAGCTGAGAAAATGCTTAACACTCCATAAGTGCATTGTGTCTGAAAGGTGCCAGATTCGTAGGATGGATAATGCACTGCTTGCGTCCTCGGTGAGCTACAAGCACTAACTCCATGGAGAGCCTGGAGAGAGTGTTCAGAAGGACACAGCAACGCAAAGAGCTAAAAAACAAATTACTCCCGCTAAAAAGAAAACCTGTGTTTGAAGAATGGTAGGGAGGGGCAAACAAACTCTCCCTGTTTTGCTATCTGCTAGCGCAGTTTTGTGCTCTTCATCAGCCAAAGACACAGTGAGACATCTCATCCCTCACAGTGCATCCCTGGCAAGGAAAATGCCCAAGTTTTGCATTTTGGGAGAAGGTGAGGGAAGTGAAGCAGAGCTTTGGCCTGGGAGAAGTTAACAAAACACCACAAAAAATGAAAAAAACTCTCAAATTCTGAGGGAGGAAAGAAAAACCTGACAGCAACCATTGTGATGGAGGGGAGCTCAAGTCAGTGAGATGCTTACAGGCAGGCCAAGGGGAAAAATGAACCACAGTCCTGCAAAATACTGCATAAAAATCACCCATGCAAACCCTCACTGAAACATGCAGTTCCTTCCCCCGGCCTCGCAGATGAAAAGGCCACTAGCCTCTACCATTCCTCTATGAAGGAATTACAATTGAAAAGCAAGGACAGGTCAGTCAGCACCTTGGCTTGGGGCTGGAAGCATTCTCAAGGCTGACAGCCTGTGGACTGAGCAGGGCACAACCTGCTTCAACAGCACTTCACCCAGCATAACAAATCTTTCCCAGGTTGGAAAAATCTAGGAAGCTTCTTCCACAGGCTGCCACCCTACTGGTGCCACAGCATCCTTCCTTCTCCCCAGGACCACCACGCCTTGCAGCAGAGAGGTGGGGATTTTATACAAAGGGCAATCCATTGCAGACGATTCCCATCTGTTCTTGCCATAGGATGCCTGGCTCCCAGAAGGGAGCGGTTTTCCCCTAAGCTCACCTTAGCATAAAGGGAACCAGGCAGTCCCAGCAGCAAGGTGCAGGAAGGCCATCAGCACCAGAAAGACCCCAAAGCCCAGCCAGCAGCCGGCAGCCCACGCCATGCATGGCACTCATGCTGCACGGCAGACACTGCGGATCTGGCAGCGCTGCTATTTCATGGGTGAGGAAAAGAATGAGACCTGGCAGTGTGGTTCTCCTGAAGAGCAGATCCCACCTGCAACATATGCATTTCCACTGAGGACAAAAAATCAATATATTAATATGCAACACTGTTGTCTAACAACATTCACCAAATGTTTAACACTACTGCATAGGGATTCATTAACCAGATGCTCCTCTTGCAACAAGCCGCCCTATTATTTTCTGCTTTAAATAACTATGGAATTATTTGGCCAAAAGAAATGGGAAAAGTCAGAGTCAAATCCATCAAAGAAAGGGACAGATTTCAGCTCAGCACATGAGCTTTTCTTTTTTTTCATTTCTTTTTTTCTTGTTTTAAACTCAACATTCCAAGAGATGGGCTACTGCACACAAAAAACAACATAAGGCCCTTCCTCCCCTCTTGAGGCTGTGCAGAGGATGAACATTAATTTTCTGCTTCACAAATAGATGGAAATGCAACAGCAGTGGAAGAACAGCATGATGTCCACGGTCCAGGTGTCACAGATGCACACACAAGGAGGACACACATACCCAAGTGTCTAAATATACACCCCTACCAGGAAAAGAAGCTTGGGACAACTAAAAACAGCAGATGCGATTTTGACAACTGATAAGTGAGGAGAGAAATGTGATGCAGAGTACATACTCAAAGGGATGTGGTTTGAAAAGGGTTGCTATCTGAAAGGCAGCAAAATATGTCAGCCCTCTCTGGCAGGCTGCCTGTTTCAAGGCAGCAGCAGCCTGAGCTCTTGAATTAGGTGTGATGATGGAACTACAGCCACTGCCACAGGCAGCCACAGCTCTCTCAAAGGAAGCAGGCTCGAAACCTGAGAAACCCACATCTGAAAATTTAACTCATCTCGCCTTTTAGTCATTTCTGGTACCCAAAGGCCAATATGCACTATGGGAAAAGAAAAAAAAACCAAACAAACAGTTCAAGGTCTCTACCTCCACCACGTCAAGTCCCATATTCACAGCCAAAATCAGTCATTGCTTTACAAAACATGGGGACCTGTAGTAGCAATACCTCCATCAACTTCAGATGGCAAAACCCCACAGCTGACTGCTGGCAAACTGCAGTGCTGCCACAGTGGGAATAAGCTGGTACGGATTGACCTGTCCTCTGATGTGTGGGCTTGGATTTGAGTGTCACTGCTCAGGACAGTGACACCGATGTCTGCACTGATCCAGGCGAAGCAAAGCCCTCTCATCCAGCCACCCCACAGACAGCAACCCTACCACATGCAGGTGCTGGGCACTGCTGGCACTTCGTGTCACCATTCTGTGATAAAAAACACTGGAGAATTTATGGGATAAATTGCAGGGCAAGGAGATCCAGACCTGCCTCCCAGAGACAACTACTCTTGCATGCAGGCGACTGCAGTGAGAGACTGTGTGCAGGGAAAAGGCAGAAGAAGGAAGGCAAGAAGCAGGAAAGGAACAGAGCAGAATAAGCCGTTGCAGCAAAGGCAATTCATCTTTGCACCCATTCAAGCACCTCCCACGCTCCAAGGCTTCTCTGCCAGCTGAACAAAAACTGTGTCCTGGCCTCAAGAGAAGTTTGGCTTGGAGGGAGGAGAGGGAGTGGAAAGAGGAGTAACATCAGGTGGCACCAGGTGGGGAACAGTGCCTGGGCCGTCACCCTGGCAGAGTCACGAGGGTTAGTGCTCAGCGTGAGCAACGAAAGGCCTCCACACAAGCCTGTCACCTGCAAGGAGAGTCCTTCCCAGCTGAAGAGCATTTCTAAAGCTTTAGGTCAGAGAAGAAAATAATGTGTGCATGCATGGAGAGAGAAAGAGAGATAAACACACACACATATATATATGGCACATGGTTTCCAAAGCAACTGAACTCCCTGCGTGCAGCACTTGTGCAGAAGCAGGCAGCAGCATCTCCACAGAGAACATAACTGATGGCTTTTGGGCTCAAAGATGCCTGGAAGCCAAGAAAAAAAACAACCCCAAGCCACCTGTAATTAAGAGACTATCACAGCTGAAGGCAAAAAGGCTGCAATAAATTAATTTAATTCCATTTTTAAACAACATCACAGCATGCGGCTGGCAACAAAGCCACATGCCTCCAGAGTCACTTCGCAGCATTGGAAATTAGAATATCCAGAACCCAGCCACTGGCTAACTAAACCCTCAGCTTTGTTGCTATATGACAGACAGCAGGAATTCATAATAAAAATCCAGTTTAGCTTGTGGGAGCACTCAGTGATGGTAATTTCCTTCTCCCTCATCAGCAAAAGAGATATAACCCCTCCCCACCTCCCTAACTAAGGGGCTGTTTCTTTTCCCTCTTTGCACAGGGCTGAGGAATTCATTTCCATGTATTTTTTTATTTTTTTGCAGAGACACAACAACTTCCAGGTGGAGTTTCTCCAGTCTCCCCCTCCTCTTTCCCAGGAGTAAAACCATTTAGAGCATCAGCAGAACCAACAAAGCCCCTTGTAAAAATAAGGCTATTCTTAACAGGCACATAGCTAGAGCCCCAAGCATCACAGCGAATAGACAGGCAAGCAGAGAGAAAATGAACAGCTGTGAGAAAGAGGAAAAAATGTCCCAACCTGAGTGTTTAACAGCTTGACTGTCCAAATGCAGAGTCTGACAAATGTGGCCCTATTTCCAGAAATCAATAGGAGCTGCAGCCACTCTGTGACAATAGGGAGAACCAGTCTCTGCCTGGCACAGCTCCACCACCACAGCTAAAAGGCTCTGGAGCACTTCGACAGCCCTCAACTCAAAGCAAGCACGGCCAAGGGAAAGTCAGGCTCTAGTGAATGAGCACTCCATGCTTCCTAATTCAGTCACACCTATAACATTTCCACTAGAGTCACTCCCTCTCCTAATGCCCCTGCCAGTTTTAGCCAGATCCTTTGCCATGCTCCACTGGAATATCAATTATTCATGTCTGGAGTCCAGTAAGATAGAATCATAGAATCACTAGGTTGGAAAGGACCCACTGGATCAAGTCCAACCATTCCTAACACTCCCTAAACCATGGCTCTCAGCACCTCATCCACTCGTCCCTTAAACACCTCCACGGAAGGTGACTCAACCACCTCCCTGGGCAGCCTCTGCCAGTGCCCAATGACCCTTTCGTGAAAAATTTTTTCCTGATGTCCAGTCAAGATATTCGAGTCTAGTATTTCACCGAAGCAGATCCTGTAAGGATCCAGAGATGGTTTTCCCAAGGCATCCCCAAACCACAGAGAACTGAGAACCAGCAACAGTGCTTCTTTTTACGCTGATGACTCCATATGGGACACAAAAAGAAGTCCTCACTTTGGCCCACATGGATATGAGACAAAGACCAGGAATAACCTTCCGCTACACAAGGCCACTTCTAATGAAGATATACCACTTTTAGATGCCCAAGACTTCAACACGGTGAAAATACACACAGCACAGGAGCATTAAGTCCAGACTCCAGCCCACAAACATATCAATGAGTGTAATGAATCCACATCACTGCGGGCTGTGTTTTCTCCCTCTCTCTGGATTTACAACTCGCTTTGTGAAAAACTGTTTGAAAGACTTTTCCTCACATCCCTTTCCTTTGCCATCTGCGTTCCACCTCACAGCATCCTGTAAGGAAGTCACGGGCACAAAACTCAGCACTGCATTGGCACAGCAGCTTCCACCCAACTGGTGTGACTGCCTCCCAGGGCTGGCAGAGATGCCTGCATGGCTCCTCCACCTGCTCCATGCCTTGGTGCTCAGCTCTGGAGCATCGCTGCTCGTGATGGACCGGTACCTCCAGGAAGGCTGGAAGTGGCATCACTGCCTGTCCCGCTCCAATCTGCTGCATGTTCCATGAAGCACACGTCCTCTCAGGCTTGCTAAGGCAGATGCAAGGCAGCTGCAGCTCACCTTCCCTGCCTGAATGCAAGAAAAGACAGGAAAGGCAGGAGAACAGGGGCACAGCAACAGCCCCAGCAAGGAGACACTACCTGTCTGCTGAGACAGGGAAGGGAGCTTTCTGGGCACCCGAGAGACAGCTGCCGTCTCAGGGAACACAGTCCCCAAGGGCTTTTAGGGCTTTCCCTGCTCTTTCTGCACAGACAGGGCAGTCCTGCTCGGTACAGGAGCTGGAAGGAGAGGCTGAGGCAGCTTGGCCATCAGCCCTCGCAGCAGCAGCCCCACAGCAGAAGGCTGAGGCACCCCGCCAGATGGTCAGTAGCCTACAGAGAGGCCACACAGAGAGACAGAGGGTACGGAAAGATCTCTCCCAGTCCTGCTTAGCCCATAACACCCTTCTCTCCCACCAGCCAGACACAGCCTGAGCAGATACCTGCCTCCCCTCGACACAAGCAACAGGCTTCGCTTTCTCCTTCCTCTTCCGAAAGGTTTCTGCGAAGGTATCCCCCAGTGCACATGGATGTCCTCTCATCCTTAGCAAACCATCCCAGTCCCCATGGGCACCCGGTCTGCATTTGCTCTAAGGCACAGCTCATTCTTGGTGGTGTTCTTCTCCTCTGGCTCTTGGGCTTTCTCTGCAAGTCCTAGAGGGGTTCACAAGGAATCAGCCACCAAAAAATCCCCAAACAGATTTTGATGGGGGCTCCAGCCACCAGTTCTACTCAGTTCTTGTGGATTTTAGTGTTGATTGCTAATGCAAGGAGCACACTTCCCAGAGCAGTTAAACACACAGTGTTTGTATTTCCATTTCAGACTGTAAATGTGGAGTTCCATTAAAACTCACTGAATACTATTTTGCATGTGAGAAAATATTTACCTATGAACACTGACCGCATAACTCCAAACTGCCTTCTGCTTGAAGCTGCTACAGCCTCCCAGCTCCTACTAATGGCAACGAGATTGTTTCTTTTATAAGCCCTTAAAATGTTGCAGCTGCCTCAAAATAATGTGGATTTTTCTGACAGCGTTCAAATATCATATTCTTTCTGATTCAAACTGAGCTGCGCAGGGAAGAAACAAGGTTCAGCACATGCAAGCTGGCTGACAGGACTCCTCACCTACTACATTTTGGAACACATCAGCATCACAGACATCTTCCTGCCTGCCACATCTTTGCATTCATGGAGCACCTGCCAAAATTCACAGGCTGCGAAAGCTGTCTCTGAATGATCCCCCATCTCTAGCTCCTATCACCGGGATTGAAGCTGTGAGATCAAAGAGGAGAAGAATGCAGAGCATCTTGTTTGCATGTCCCCAGTGCCATTTTGCTGCAAGGCAGCTAAAGCAAGACACACAGAGACAGGAATTTTTGGCAGCAGGAGGGAGAGCATGGCAAGAAAGCCTGGCTACAGAGATATCACTCCCTCACTGGGGGTTTTACAAAGCAGCACATACCCTCGGTCCAGCTAAGCACAAACTACCTGAAAAAGACCATTCCCAAGGAATCCAGTGCCATAGATATCCTGAAAAATAACACCAGGAAAAGGCCGCCTTCTTGTAAGGGGTTGCTCTGCTGGCTGGATACCCTCATGCTGCAATGACTCACCACAACTTGCTCCTGCCCTTCTGTGGTAGGTCCTACGCTGTTTTCCTTACACGCCCATCTGCTGGAATTAAGAGACTGCTCAAGAGTCTCTGTTCTACATTCAAATTTTTATGTTATTTCAAATTTTTATGTAGCTCACGTGGGCTTAAAAGAACAACATAGGGAGCCCCAGGAGTCGGAGACAGGCCCAAGGCAACGTAAGGAACCCACAATTTATTACCTGTTACCTAAGCCAATTTCATTCACCTGGCAGGACCTGAATCTGAATAGTTTTGATCGCTAGGATCTAGCAGCAGTGATGATGGAAATAAGCTTCTGTTAGTTTTATTTTTTATTATTTTTCATACTCCCTTCTCACAGCACACATGAGAAGGAACCAGACCCTGGGCCAAAATTGGACTGGCAGAATGACCAGCTTCCCACCTGTGGAAAGTTGGTTTAATGGCAGCACAAGCTGTAAGTTCAATGCAATAGTCAGCTTCCAGGGTTGGACAGCAAAGGTGCCAAGAAACCTACCACCTTCTTTTGTCCATAATTAGGGAAGATGAAGTCTGGAAATCACCCGGATACCACAGTTGGCCACATTCCCCCATTATAGGTTTCTATACAGCTCCTACAAGCTAGATTAATAGATGCTATCAGGACAGATTAAGCACATTCAGACACCGACAGCAGAGCTGAGAACAGCAAGCACATCCACGCCTGATATGAGAGACCATCACGATACCAGCTCTCTGCAGGGAGCAATCTCCTGGAGGTCCTGCTGCAGAGCATCTCGCCAGGGCAAGTGCCCTGTAGATCTGGAGTCAGGGAGTCCTTAGCGTTTGATAGACGGTCAAACGGCACGCACAGTCCGGGGCATTTACGGGGAGCACCGAAACGCCCCGCAGGCCTCCTGCTCCACATCAGCGCAGGGCACCGCTGATCAGATGCGGGTCAGACCCTCCTGTCCCACCGCACAGCCTCGACGAGGGGTGCGCAGGAGGCTCCGCAGCCCCGCAGCACCCGATGTCTGTCTGTCTGTCTGTCCGGGCAGCCCAGCAGCGCCCGGCACGCCCGCTCCCGCTGCCCCACACCGGCTGTTCGGCTCCTCTCGCCCCGCGCCAGCCCCAGCCCCAGCCCCGGAGATGCCGGAACGCGCAGCGACCCGCCCAAGGTGCCAGAGCCCCGCACTCACGGCGCCCGCCGCCCCATCGCCCCCCGCCGCCTCCTCCTTCTCCGGCTTCAGCCCCGCCGGCTGCAGCGCCCCGATCTTCACCATCGCCCCGGCCCCGGCCCCGCCCCGGGGAGGGGCGCCCCGCCCCGAGCCCCCGCCCCGCAGCCCCGCCCTGCTTCCCACTCCCCATCCCCGCCGGCATCCCGGCTTCTCCCTCTGTATTCCGCATCCCGCATCCATCCCTGCTTCGCAACCACACATCCCTCCTCCCTTCGCATCCCCGCTCGCTCCCGCCCTGCATTTGAGCATCTTTACTTAGTTAACGTTTCGAACTTCACTCTCGGCCACAGCCATGTCCCTCCGAGGCATCTCCTGGTTTCAACTACACGTCTGGGTAAAACGGCCGTGCCAGCCCTAAGAAAAATCACCCCGGTCGTCACACACTGAGTTTCAGACTAAAGGAATTTTCAGTCGGAGATTCTCTCTCGGCTGCAGCAACTCAGGTCTGAGGCTGAGAGAGTGATGAGCTGCTTATAAAACCTCTTCCTCAAATCCACTGTCTTTTCTGTTATCAAGAAACCAATTTCAGTTTAAAACTGCCATTTCACACTCCATTAAAGCCACCTGCTATTTTATTAGTTTTTGATAAAAATGTTTCCATCTCTTGCATGTAATTAAGGTGAATCCCAGGAATAATTCACTTGACTGATCCTTCATTCAGCACGGCAGCACAAAAGCACTTCTCAAGTAAGGAATCGGTGGGCACTTTATAAACCTTTATTAACGAAACTGTCTGCTGCCTCACCACTGTTCACCTTGCAAAAAAAGACTGCTTCATGCATAAAAAAAAAGATATTAAAGAGAGCACAGACAACCACCCTAATATATCTGAGCCAACCAAAAAGTGTTTGTCATATTCTGAGCTGAAGCTATTTCAGAGGCCTGCTGGGTGTATTAATTGCACCTCACTATATCAGGCTGGAAGAAAATGTGGGTTTGAGAGCCCTTAAATCATTCTGCTTATACACTGCACCTCCGATGAGGGCTTGTACCAGAAAGCGTGCTGTAAAAATAGGCAGAACTCAGTAATGTGCTGAAAGTGTACTTTTATTTTCCCTTCCTGTGCCATACGGCTCAGCTGGGTGGGTAGCAAGAAACAGGCTGGGCTAAAAAACCCCATAATCAGCCTTAAAGGCACAGGCCACAAATGCAGAATATGCACTGATGGGTTGTTCTATTCTTTGTATAATCCACTTCTAATTACACTACTTAATTGTATGAGGCAAATCAATTACCTGACCAAAGGCAGCACATCAGTCCAGCAGTTCCCATGGAAAGTTACAGCTGAAGTCCCTGTTGCTCCCGTGTGTGTGTGCTGACCAGCCAGGGGAACGTTCCCATCCCTGCTACGGCTATCATGGACAGAGCTTTCTGTTCCTTCTTTTCTCCTCTTTGAAGCCAAACCGCTGGTTAGGCAGGAGCAGGAAGCCCTGGGAGGGTAATTGGAAATCTGTTACCATTACATACTTCAAAAATAACAACAGAGCAATTTTCCCCTAATAGTAAAGATTATCCTGGATTAGTTTCCCTCCTGGAAACTAGGGATCTCTAGGTAGCTCAGTTTTCTCTTTTATAAATTCTAGTCTACAAAAGACTATCACTTAGCATCCTTCGGTCTGGATTGAAAATGAAAAAAAAGTCTCTGCATCTCAGCAAGCAGGGAGGGAGCAGCTATGCCCTGGGTGTGACCTGAACCCCTGTGATCAGTCACCCACGGGAGCACAGTCGCTGCAGGGCACAGCCAGGGCGCTGGGGAATGCTCGGTTGCCTACTGTGATATCAACACCCCTGAACAGGTATGTGTGAGTGGTGAGCGACGGTGAGAGAGGGGAGGACAGAGGTGGCTTGGAGATAGCACCTGAAATACCCTATCTGTATTTGTATTGTTATGTTTTCCTCTTTTTCAGGGCTTGCTAAGAGCAAGTGAGCATGCTCAGTCTGAATTAAACCCATTCTGGCAAGGGCAGAATACACAGAGGAGGAGCAGTGCGACACTAAAAACCCGTACCAGTTCTTCAGCAGATTTTATGCAGGGGAGGAGAAAAACCGTGGTCTCTTTCCAGGAGTCTGACTGTTGAAGAACTGGTTCTCAAAGCTCAGAGATAATTGCTGTGGTGGTGTTTCAACACAGCCACATCCTCAGAAAGGAGTCTGCTCTGTCCCTCTAATTACCAGATCTTGATGAACGTCTTACGTTACATGCTTAGAAAACTACCATTCCCTTGAACCCAAGAGGGATGAAAAATCTCACTGCTCGACATCTCTCTGCCCAGGAACGACAGCAATCCAGATTACAAGCAGATGACCAAACTACAGCACACCCTTTCTCCTCTTTGTGGCATAGACATACCAAACCCAGAGGACTTTATATACAGAGCATCATTCAAGAGCAGTCTCCATTTCCCTGTGTCTCTGTCTTCAAGACCTACTAAACTGTATCTCTCCCCACCAATTACCACTGTTTCAAATAATTTGTATGCTGCTTTAATCCTACACATAAGAAACCATCAGGTAGCCGATCACATGGACACACCTGATCCCTCTTCTGCCAGTGAAGATGCTGGTTAGGAGATCATTTAAAAAGCCTTGTCAATGCCCAGAGGCAGTATTTTCAGGTTTAAATTACAGCCCAAGTGCCATGACTCAGGCTTTTTCAAAACATCTGACACGGCTGCACCTACAGCCACACAGCTGGCTGTGCCAGGAGCAGGCAAAGCTTCAGTACCGTGAGGTGGGACATCAGAGCACTCCCTTGGACCTTCCAAGCATGACTAGGGTTGCCCTTTAGGAAATTTCCACAGATTTGCTTCTGATGACTGGGCTGCTGTATTTGATGACTCCCTGTTCACACTGACCTCTGCCTTGGTGAAGTCCTGCGCTGCACATGCTGGCCCTGCTCCACCTTCATGGTAAGTGTTTAACACTGTTAATGAGCTGAAAGCACTTCATGTATTAAAATCTCTTCTTTTTCTGAGTCAAGAGAAGAAGTTACAGTGTCCTACAATCTACCACAAGCCACACTGAGAATATCCCCGTTCCAGAAATGACCCTGTAAGAGCACATGGCTGCACAATGGCACAAGAATACAAAAAATCCCTGTGGATGCCTGCAGATGTGTACTACGTTGGTTCGAACTCCTCGGAATACAGGTCAAAGTGTCAGCTTTACAGTAAGGGACAGGTATAAGGAGCCAGAGTTCAGAAGGCAATAAGCAACAGCATTACCTTTCTTTGAAAATCTCCACCCTAAGTTTGATGCTTGGGCATAAATATCAGGCCTTTTCCAGGACACAGTTCCAAACAAAAAAATGGGGAATAAAACATTGAAGTAAGAGTCTCATTATACAGTTCCTGTCAATATTTTAAAAAGGCAGCAGACAGCCCCAGGGAGACACAAATACAAACTCCTTAAAACATTCCTCTTTGTTAAAATTCATGTTTGATAAGCAAGATACCCTCCAAGTTACTATAGCAGCAAGATCCATCACCTAGGTGACCAAGCACCAACGTTGTTGATATTAACCTATCCCCACCTGCACTCACACAGTGCACACTACCAGATTTTCATTTCCTGCAAGATGTTTGTCTTCATACCAACAGGCAGAGAGTAACAGACCATCTGGACCACTTCCATGAGGAGCGAGCTTTCCTGACGGCCCTGTTAAGGAGGGTTGTTTCAGAGGGCATCACCTATTTAAGAACTGGGCACCATAAGCATCCAATACCTGTGACGTGATTTACTCCCAGAACTTGCATATAAGTTATTGGGAAAAGCTTCTGATGGACAGAGAGGTCACTTGACATACCAGAGGTTCTGAAGCGCAGATCTGCACAAAACAGCAAGGATTACTTCAAAAATGCTTTGAGAAGGTCTTCCCCCAAAAGAAACATTCCATTTGGGAAGTCAAACTTTCACCAAATTCAATAAAATAAATTCCCAAATCAATACATTACCTATTATATGAGGATGATCTAGTCCAAATAAACCTGTGCTTTCTACCTGTCTAAGGCCTTGCAAGCAAGTCTTCACAGCACAACACGGAGCAGTTCATGATCTTGCCCTGCACCACGACCTAAGTCATAGACCAGGAGAGCTGCACAACTAACAGGCTTTTGATGTACCTCCAAGAGAGCCTGGGTGTCCACACGGCACAGCACCCCCTCACTGGCAGTGTTGAACTCTGGGTATCTGAGATATACTCACAAGTATAGACGAGTTTGTTTACAAACAAGCAACATCACTTTGATTACAAAGAAAGATTAAAACCAAGACTCTCCCAAAATATCATTTTTTTGGTAACAACATTACATAATTGGTAATTTCCAGAGTCTAAAGGGATTTTGGTTGGCTGGGTTAAAGGGAATGAATTGGAACTGTTTCTTTCTTTTGTTAAAGGCTGCCTTTATATCCCACAGGGAAATAAACTGAGGCAGAAATCTCTTACCCTTCACTTTAACAAAGAGAGATGACTCACTATTTCCCCATTTTGTTTCAAATACCCTGTCATCATGGTGGTTGGCTTTGCTCAGCTCTTCTCCCAACTCCATGCAGCACCTGCTGCAATGATGCAGGACAGCCTCTGTGGTTCTTCTGCCCTTCCAAAACACCTCACCTCGCTCACCAACAGAGCTCTGACCTTTAAACACCACTCATTTTACTTGCCAGCACACAACTGGCAACTCCCAAGGACAGTGTTTCTTTGATCACACATTCCTAGATGGCAGATTACATTGTCTTGACAGAACCAAACAAACGATGCCATACCTTCTAAAGCCCTTACCCTTAGCAGGGCACACCTGGATTTTGTGCTGCAGGTTGAATTTTCCCAAGTATTAGCAAGCTGTTTCAGCTTCACCGACACTTGTGTAGGGAGGGAAACCTCCAGAATCAAATGTGTTTGTTTGAAACTTAAATGTTTGCTTCCTCATCTTTTGAGCATCTTTTACTGCCTGCTGCCCCATGTTCCTATGCTGAGTAAAACTTTTGGTGCCCTTTACCTGCTTGCTTATCCACGCGCAGGGTGAGCAAAGATCATTAGAAGTCAGTCCTTTCCTAATTCTGGAGAACAAGAGAATAACTCCGCTCTCAATAAAGCCAGTTTTCTTGTCTGTCTCTGTCATTGGCTGATGATGGGATAACACCAGCAGAGGAAAACAAGATCAAACTAGTGCTGGATCAGAGAAGATAAAAGCAAAGTCAAAATTCAGAGAGAAAGGAACCTTGGGCAGATGAGAGAAATAAGAAACATTTCTACAGCAAAGGATATTTTACACTGAGGCTAGAAAGGGGCAAAAGATGTTCAGAGAAAACAGGGCCTCTGTTTCAGGAAAGAAGACATCTGCTGGCAGAGGGCTACTGGGCCCCTGGAAGATCCAACCTCAACACAGAGAACACCCAAGCAGTGGAAAACAAAAAATAAGAGCATGGAAATGAATAAATGTTTTATTGTGTGCTGAGAACTGTGTATTCTTTGTTGTGGACAAATGCAGCCTGAATTTTGCAAACGTTTTGTGTCTGCTTGCTTCCACCATGAAAACGCCTTCCAAGGTGAGGCACTAACAAGGAATACCCAGGGCTCCCATGCTGGCCAAAGGAGAGGCTGGAGTCAAAGCTCAGCCCCGGCTGTGAGAGCCGTCCAACAGCAACAGAGCCCAGGTGCTGCAAGAGGGAAAACACAGGACATGCACGCCCCAATTTGCCACTATCAGACAGTGAACAGAGTCACTTCGAGATTTTTCCGATTAACTGGCCAAGGTGGATGCTATACATCTACGTAGCCAACTGCCCAAGGAATGCTCCACATTTCTTTGTGTGTGAATTCTATGTAGTAATGTTTTTCTAGTTCCTATCACTAACATTCTTCTTCAGAGCACTGTATACCCAAGGACAACACATCTTTCTGGACAAGCAGGTACCTTTAACGAATAACTGAACTTCAAACACTGAGTTTAATTAAAATGCATCACTTTGCTAGCAAAGATATTCAGCACTGGTGACATCACTCAGTGCAAAGATACAAGATAAACAAGGACCATTTGGGGTTTGCATAGCGCCCTGCATGACTTGACGTCTTACTACTTTCTACCTTTTTCTTTTTAAATACATACTTATATATATATATATATATTCAGAAGAGATCGCAGGCTAACTGCACATCTCAGAGCTGCCAACAGCTGCCCAAGTGGAAACCTACCCTTATGAGACTGCAATGGTGCCCAGCTCTTCTGAAACAAGATTCCCTTCATTCAGCCTTTGGATGATCTTTCCTGCAGGAGCAGAGAAATGCTGCATGCTTCTTACTCCATAACTCTGAGAAACCAATTGAGTCCTAAGTGCCATCATCCCATTTTGAATTTTATTTTTAACACTCTCAAAACCAAGATGCAACAACAGGAAAAGCCAGGAAGATCTTTTCTGTTGTTTCAGAGTGCAAGAGCAGCTCATGGGGGCACCTAAGAGGCAGGAAAGCTTCATATTTGATATTGCGACAAACAAGAGAAACGTTATTTATCTGGTTCTTTGTGGGAAGGCTCACACAAAAGAAACGCCCTTAAACCTTAAACCAGGACAGAAACGCTTGAACAAAGCATGAAAGGAGACCTGCAAAGGAAGCCTTTGGACTACTCTTTCCCCGCCCCGTCCCCCCGTCCCCCCCCGTTTTTATAATGCACAGAGAACATGAAAGGGGGGTTTTTGGTAGCTCTTTCTCATTCTAAAAGGAATTTTTTGCTCCTGCTTCTCTTTTACATTAAAGTCTTCTCTTTTACATTCAAGTCTTGCCTCGAACTGAAGTCTCGAGGCAAACAGTATCAAAGACCTGCAGGAGCCAGGATTAAGCACGTTGGTAAGGACACTTGGTTAGCGCCCACCATGCGCTGGATTCTCAAGGCTGCAGATGAAGGTCAACAAATTTGACGATTCAAAAACCCAAACTATACCAAATTTAGTTCAGCTGCAACAATTATTTTTAAAAGTGCAAAAAGGAAAAGGAGTCATCAGTTTGCTAATCCAGTACAATCTCCCTTCATATCTGGGAATGGGACTGCGTAATGGCCTGCTCTGTTCCCAGGCTTCAAGAAGTGCTTTGAGCTAACTTGCATCCACGTACACTTCCAAACAGAAGTTCTGCCCTGAGCTGTGCTGGCAGAGCAGTGCTGGGCTGCTGCGAAGGCCAGGTGCTCGCCCACAACACCACAGACCCAAACCTGAACCAGAGCCACTCCTGTTGCTCAGTCCGTATCAAAGGTGGGCAGGCAAGCCAGCAGTGTATGCTGAAGCCAGATAAGGAAAAGTACTCCAGGGCCTGGATCAGCTCAACGTACACTAAAGACCATGTTTGGGACACAAGTCCGAGAGAGTTAATCACAGCCCTAAAAGGGAAAACAAAAAACAAAGAGCCCCATCAACACACCGTGGAAGGACATGTTAAACATGACCACATCTTGAAGCACTTCGCCTTCCTTTCCCTCTCCGTTTCCCTCCTAACATGATATTGCTGTGCACTGCCAAGCCACGTTTCCTGTCCAGAAGCCTGCTTTTTTCCCCGAGCATGTGTTAAATTGGGCAACACTTCCATAAAAATGGGTTTTAAGTTACCTTTTGAGACCCGCTTGAATACCAAATCCTTCTTCTGCTAAGGGAACGGTCCTTCCTCAGTCGGTTGTTCTCTTTTCTGAGCAGAAAAGCAGCAGCAGAACTGTGGCAGAAGGACTGCAGACCATTATTTCTTGTGTGTCAACAAAACCAACTTCAACATTTAAGTCTGTTGTGCCTGCAAACATGCCAGGTAATTTTCTCCCCAGCGTACCTCTTAGCGGAGAAGGAAACCTTCGTCTCTCTCAGACTGGTTGTTGGTGAAACAATCTGCTAAAAATAAATAAGCATCTTCTTATCTGCACAGTGATAACATAAGAAGCAGCAGATATGGTACACGTGGTAACATTTTGCGAGGTTCTTTCTCAAGGCAGAGCCAAGCTTTCAAAACTGACAAGTAATTATAGCTCTTCTTTCCTGTTCTGCACATGTGGTTTTGGTGGGTTGCGTACTGCCTGTTGAGTTGGGGATGCAGAGCGCCTGCTCATCTTCTCAAATTCATGTGGCTGTTGCCATAGTTAGGACTAAACGATTCACCATATTCTGAGTCACTTTTGCTAATGCTTGCCAGATGTTTTCTGGCACCAAGTTTTAGAACTGGAGCTAGTGGGAATTTTCCATCAGGGAGATTTTCTGAAAGAGAATTCTGTTCCCGAGAAACAGAAATTTTCCATGAGGGAAAAAAACCCTAAATATCATCACTGTTGTTGTGCAGATCAGACTCTCTAGTACGAGCCCTCTGATAAAGAGCGTGCTTTTACATCTTGCTGCAAGAAACAACACACCAACCAAAAATCTGATTATGTGTGGGCTCTACAACTCAGTTTTGTGGTGGTTTTTAGACAGAGGTGAGTCAACAGCTATCTTAGGAAGCAGAGCATGTCTTTTCTCATGAAACAGCCATTTCCTTCAAACAATGCAATATATTAGAGCATCCTCCTCCTCTTCAACTTCTTTCCACGTTTTGATTTTTCATATTATGATCTGCCTCCAGTCACATGAGATTTAAACTGGATCTACCCAGGTAACTATAGATTACAGCCACTGGAAACCACTGTTCCCAAGTTCAGTCTACTCAAGATTAAGCTGAACACCAATTTAAAGAGATAACATGCAAAGCAATAGGGTTATGTTATCCTTATTACGATACTACCATCAACTTGAGTAACAATATGCTGAAAAGCTAGAAAAAGCAACACTTAAAACAGCCTTAGACAAAATCTTTGGAGAAAGGAGTACGGATACCTCACAAGAAATAAGCACAATGCTGACAGAAAATACAGGGCCTGCACTCAGTAGCCCCTGTGAATGGCCACGTAGGGGAACGCAACACAGACAGGAAAAGGATTCAGCAAATCAGCGAGCAAAGGTACAGAAGAAAGGGGAGTAAAAAGGGCAACAGCAAAAGGAAAACCACTGGAATTGCCTACTGGGAATGACTTGGCAGGCTCCAAACAGAAGGAAACTTACTGACAGCAGCTTTGTCTGTGACTGCTCCCATGGCTCGGAGGGCATATTTGACTCCAGTCCCTAGGGATGGCAGCTCACACAGCAGGTCCTGCTGATCAGCTCTGCAGGGAGAACACATTAACAAGTTGGAGCAACATCTCCTTGCATTCCCCACACCTGCTCCCACCAGGGCAGTTTCATCCAAGCATCCAGTCAAGTACCCAACTTGATCGCTCTCGTAATTAGAATTTGCAATGTGTTTGACTACCGGTTTAAATTCCTCCTTCCCCCTGTAACCCATGATCACACATCAGCAAGTGAGAAGAGAACCAAAATTTCATCTAAATACCCAAGCAGACGCAGCCTCCGGCAGGGACTATAAAACACCAATGATTTTTGTCTGCAGGGCAAGTGTGCTCCTGGCAGGAAATCAGATTTTTCAGTAATTTTGCTAAACAAAACTACTTGAAGAATCTGCAGGGGTTCAGGGGTTTAAACGTAACAGACTCTCCCATTGTTTGCTGCCTTGCATCATTTGTGTGTTACCTGTGAAGTACAGACAGATGCAGAAAGCTTCAAAGGCAAAGAGATCACGGGATTCCCTAAGAAGTTTCCCACCACGCATTGCCGGCTTCTGAGATCTAGAGAGAAGGGAGGGGCTGAAGTTATTGAGGATTCACTTCCATGGATCCTCTCAGGTCCTGTCTCTACATGTGGTGCATCTCCTTTCTTTGCCCTTGGTTGGGCAAAAAGAATCAAAAAGAACAGAATCGGCAAATAACGCAACAAACAGGCAGGAGAGGCTACCCACAATCATTAAGACTGATTACATCACTAATACAGCGCTCGGTCCTAATTCCTTAGAAATCTAAATAAAACTTACTTCACATACAAAAGTGAGAATGCTGCCCCCTCTAAGGCGATAGGAGACCAGGCCCACATCCACAGAAACTCGCCCTCTGCAGGAACACAGTAACAAACACACATTTTTCTTCAAAATTTTATTTCAATTTAAATTATGGGGCCAGCCAGATTTTTTGGATAAGAAACGCATTTTCCTCCGGAGAAATTAAATGCTACCATGGCAGCAGAATTACAATTGTATACATCTCTTATTTAAAAAAAAAAGAAAAAAGGCAAACCCAAACCCGCTCACATTTAAATTACTTTTAGTAATACCCTTAAGCAGATAAGAAACCACTTCCAGAACAATAGGATTTTAATACGAAGAGCACATCAAATGAGTTTTAATTTAAATACAACTTCTTTCCAAAAGCCAACATTCAAATGTTTTCACATATTAAAAAGTCACCACAGCCACTGTTTCCAAGGCCTAACACTGAGTCACCTCTATCCCATCCAAATGCTCTCACCTCTTTACAAACAGAAATCTTTCGCACATCTACACTTTTCTAAAGAGAAAGCCTCACATGCTGTGGTGAGTAACTTGGCAAATGATGTTTTCCTCTACTCAGCTATGACAAACCCAAATGGAACAGACTGTCAGTACTGGACTATCACACCGCCTCAGGACAACCTTGCCTGCCTCTGTACGCGATCTGCGGGAACAGTGAGCTATCGTGAATCGGGTTGCAAAGGACATTCCAAGAACCTTTAAAAGACCAATCATATTGTTCCAACCCATTTTAAACAACTGAGTGAGAACGCTCAGTTTTCTAGAGCTGTCTGACTCCCCTTGCAAAGGCTTTCACATCAGCTTAAACATCACTTGGGAGTTTCACCTTGCTGACTGCACGAGGTTTTAACTGGGAAGAGGACAGGAAGCAACAAACATTCTCTAGAACGCTCTCAATCAGATTCAGCCATGCAGAATTTGAACTCCCAACCCACACGTTTGCTTGGCTGTGATCTCAGCATTACCATCTGAAGGATAGATATGATTTTAATAACATCATTTAGCTCAACTTAGTAGATTCCTTTTGCGTGTCACAGTAACAAACACACAGTGCAAAATCAGTTGGGCCTTTTGTTTTTATAAGTACTGATAGCTTGCAGCATTAAAGAACAAAATCAGCAAAACTAAATCATTTTGTTACCCTAGGACATCTATGAAATTGTTTCTTGAAGCTGGAGGGAATTAAATCCTTCACTTTCACACTACCGGACCAAGTTATTTACTGTGAGAAAGAAATGATGCGCTGCAGGCTCCCCAGAAGTACGAGGAATCGATATTAATCGAGCATAATCTTTGCCGTTTGCAGAGCTGGTGAGCACAATGCTAGTTTCATTGAAGAAGACCAATATTATCCAGTAAGAATGTAGTACAAAGGGTTCCAGTTCTCTGTTTCAGCCTACCCTGACTGATGGCACCCCATTAGGTAAGTGAATGCAAAGGATTGGTTTGGGTTTTTTCTCCCTTTAATGCTGCAATACTTAAGATTGTTAAATCAGCATTGCCAGGTGATCTGAAGGGTTCAATTACATGAGCATTCATTTTGCAAAACTCAATATTAGGTAATAGTTACAGACTAATACAATAACATTCCTCTGCTGTACAAATTAAATCATATTTTAAAGAAAAGAGCAGCCTAGGAGTTATATACAAAAGAAACCAGCAAGCACTGTTGAAATGAAATGCAAAATGTCACTGCTAGGTCTACTGTCGGAAATACCTTTAAAGGAAAATTAACAAAACCCCTTAGAACATATTTCCAAGTTTACAAGTCAATTCTCAGAAAAATCAAATCATGTCAAAAAAAAGTTCTATAACGCAGTGAAAGGCATATATACATTTTCCTTAGGAACCTTGAGATTTCACTCTTTTAAAAGTTACTAAGTTTCAATATCAGTTTATTTGCAAGACGACTGTTTATCCCAATAAGCTCACATCTTAGATACACTTCCCCTTTGATTACAAATAAAGCACTGCACTTTTGTTTTTTTTTTTAAATCAAGGCATATATCTTATACTATGGTTCCAGGTATGCACGGGTCACATTGTGTTCGTATCTCAAACAAGGTAAGTGCAAACATACAGATTTATTCAGATTTGCAAGCATGCAACCTGTTACTGAACTACATTAATACCTTCTCTCCTAAACCACACTAGTATCTATATGTTTGCTTTCACGAACCTAGAATCTTTCTTTTCAGGACTAAAACAAGCAGTGTTTTTGAATTCTGAAATGACACAAATATCAAGAAAGTCCACATTGTGCAAGAAAGCAGCAGCTATGTTTTTCAACTTGGACTAAAAAAGAAAAGAGAAAAACAAAAACCGTTCACTGAACAGCAGATTAGCAGTAATGTTCCTCATGAATCGATAAGAGTGCCTGATGCTGAATATCTAACAGCAAATGCTGAATTTGGGTTTAATATTTTAAGGGTTTACTGGATGTTAAGCTTCTTGCTGTGCTGGTCTCTTCAAATCCCTGATCTGTTTAACTAAATAGGTCTTCTCATCATTAAACTGTTCATCCTCCGTCCTGTCATTCTGAAACTTGCTGAGGAACTCAATAAGTTTGGTCTGGTTCTTTAGAAGGATGTCTAATATAGGCTGGGTCTTGTTAGGATTGGCTACAAACACCTGCAAGAAAATAAGAGGCATTTAACAGAGTAGTAGGAAACATCAGACCAAATTAAAAAACAAACCCAGCCGACAAAACAGTGATGACAATATCTTAAAATAACGTTTTAATTATTCCACATTCCAGTATCTCTACAGAGAAAATAATGGAGGAAATGCAAGTTTTAAAATAAAATCACTTCATTTTTTCATCACCTCATAGAATAGATGCTGAACAACAGCACCAAAGTAAATTCCATTTGTGGGAGGTGATCAGCCACAACTTCTGCAGAAACCACTGAAGACGCCTCATGGGTAAATTCTGTAATGAATGCATGGTTTCATATTCTTTACAGCACCATATGGGTATCTTTAAGTTTTCCGAAAACTTTTATACCTCAAATTATACCTCTGAGCTTTCAGTCATTTGCTTGTCTGCAAAGTCAGAGGTATCTATTACAAAGCGCAACCTACAATTCAGGTTTTGAAACTGAGCTGACTAACTAAAACACTGCTGTCCTTCACAGATCACGCAGCATGATGAAACCACGTTTGAACTCCAAGATGCTTCATGATTTCACATGAAGTCATGCATTCCTCTTTGTCTTACTGTACTTAATCTTAGTTCCAAACTTCTCTAAGAGAGATTCAGTGTCAGTCCCCTGGAAGTGTTCAAGGCCAGGCTGGATGGGGCCTTGGGCAGCCTGATCTAGTGGGATGTGCCCCCGCCCATGGCAGCGGGGTTGGAACTAGATGACCTTCCAACCCAAACTATTCTATTATTCTATGAAGTCCCTAAGTTTTTTCCCGAACAACCTTCAAATGATACAAAGACAGCTATTTGTAAAGATGGATCATTACAAACGCTGGCACTCTCTTTAACGATTTAGCAGACAGTCAGATAAGCTTCGTTTAGGCTCAGGTAAGTAGTTCAACTCAACCAAACAACTTCTAGTGGGGTTCATTTGTTGTGTGTTTTATTGTGGGTTTTTTTAAACATACCTTAAACACATGAAAGGCCTCAAACTGAATGTTGCGACTCTTGTCTCGTAGAAGGTTCATCATTAGTTTGAGATTTTCAGGTTTACTGATGTACTTTGTCATAATCGTGAAGTTGTGTCTATCCAATAACAACTCACCAAGAAGCTAGAAGTGGAAAACAAGCCCCAATGAGAAAACAACTGACACTGGACACGAGTGACAGCTTTTTCATAAGTCCTTTCAGACACACTGAGTAGTTGACGCCAGTCTGTAAATAGAGTAACAACAGAACTCAAGTGTTCTGAATTTCTGAGCATTCTACATTTTCCCCTCATTTCAATGGCATGGTTTCTCCTTTCTCCCAACAAGCAAAAAAATCGCCTTTTGTTCTCCCTTGTTATGAACTGGAATTGACAGAAAAGTCTTTTTAATTCTTTCTTTCCCATGACTTCATTTTTTTTTTTCATTTATGCATAAGCTATAAATCACCCCTGTGAATGTGTTTGGGTTTTGGTTTGTGTTTGGTGGTGGTTTTGTTTTTCTCTTTTAGAAAGCATTAGTGGTTCAAATGAGAAATATTTACGCTTCTTTTGCTACCTCTCTTTGTCTAGAAGGGAGTAAAATGACATTCCCCACAAGTACCACCCTTGCTACAAGTTTTGTACTATATTTACATTCACTGTACCTGCCCTACTAGAATGTAAGGTCAGCACTGGTCTGGTCACACCACGTGAATCTATATTACATTATTTAAACATATTCAGATTTATTAAAGGAAAAAACCCAACAAATCAAACATACTTGAATACAGCCATTTCTGCATGGGGGGAGACATGACTTGGTGTGTGCTGGGCACTAAATAATGCAAGGACTGCTCTAAAGAAAACCAGCTGATCTCAGGAATTAAAACATCTGACAAATTAAAACAAACATCATCCAAGGCAGTTACTGAAGCCATACCAATTGAAGCCAACCCACCTGTAAGTTAAAGGAATTCTTCAACTTCGCATTTAAGAAGAAATTAAAACTGCCTTACCTTAAGTGACTGTCTCTTTGTCACGTAGTTTTCCGAATGCAGTAACTTCTCGTATTCACTGAAGAACTAAACACAGTTTAAAGTGAATGGTTAGGGCATTTCCAAGTGTCACACATGCTCTTCCTTCAAATGATTAAAACAAACAGGAGGAGATGCGAATCCATAATGAAAATGCAAACAGAATCTGAACTCACAGTAAATTCCTGTAAATCACTACTGTTTATAGAATGTATATGTTTAAAAAAAAAACAGAGTATTCACTCTTCTAGGAATCTTTAAAGTTTCAACAGCAATGTGGTGGAAATAGTTATTATTTCTTAAGGTATAATAGTTCTCAGTGCTGAACCCTGTCCTTTACTTGCAGGAGTCTCCAGCAGGCGGAGGAGGGTGGGTTTTGAGTTCTCTGGTTGTTACAGGCTAATTCAGACAAAAGCAGAAGCCAAGGAAAGGGTTCCCTCTAGTGGAAAAATCAGATCTCTTTTTCACAGAACTAGATTTCTGCTGCCTTCTCTTGTTTTTACACCTTTCTACATTCAACAACAAATTCTTAATTTTACTACTTGGCAGAAATTACCATAAGTTCAACTGGTTCAATATTGTACATAAATATCTAAACCCAAAGATGAACAGGAATGAAAATATCAATTTCTTCAAATAAGATACAAAGGACTATAAAAATATGAATATTAAAACATATCTGCTCACCCTATCATAATGTTGTTCCAAAAATTCTGCGCTTAGCAACTTGTGTCTTGTAAGCAAATCCTGTAAAAGAGCACAAACCCAGTATTTACACTAAACTACTTTAACATAACACAAATACATTTAGCAACGTCCGGGTAACTGCACTCATGTCCTAAAGATCTTGGCATCCCTTAGGGAAGGTTTGCTATGTGTTATGTTAACTCATACAAGCAAACGGCCTGTGAAATCCCCACTGAAGAATGCTATCGACAGACCAAGGCTGTGCTTTGCATGGAACTGTACACAACCAAGGTTAAGACCCACTATTTAATACTGATCAATATTATGCTTGTAGTCCTGTAACTGGTTGGTTTAGGACAAAAAAAATTACCCCAGACAAAGCATCATACACAGCTTTAAGGAGGGAGCTTGCTCACTGGAGGAGTTGGAAACATAAAAGACTGTAGCATGGAAGTGCACACGTATTCAACCAATGCATGACAGATTAAGTCTTGCTTTCTAGAATAAAAGTTTCCAGGAACATAGTATATTTATTTAAAGGAATGTCTTGTGTTCTGAGAAATAAGGAAAAACAATGCTCAGTTTACCAGTTTCCATCACACCTGATTTTTCCCTCTCCTTAGGCTTGTTTTACCCAAGAATGGAACACACAACACCTGGGTTCACATCACAGAGAATTATGGAAATAATTCAAATTTTGTGTGTAAATTACCTTGAAGGTGGCAAATGCATCTGAAGCGATATCAAACGTCGACATTTCCACGTATCTGAAGAAATCATAGAATTGTTCTGACCACAAGATTATTTTTGCAAGTGGTTCATGCCTGATGCATTCCCTAAGCATTATTCCACAATTCAGAGCAATTTCTGGAGATTCGTACCTATTTGAAAAACAAAAGCAAGAAAAATTGTTTCTAAACAGATTCACAAGTCAGCACTGCAGCATCACACCGCGAACTGCAGTTTTCAGGTCTATCAAGTAAACACAAATTCAAAAAAATTAAAGGTGCTTATTTCTGCATTTAACTCTACTTTATACACCTCTACAAAACATCACTGAAATCATCACCAGTAAAATGCCAAATCACAGCCAATCCAAATGGCTTCCACAAACTGAGAAACAAGAATAACTAAAAATATTTTCTTCTTACTCAAAATCAATTTTCTTTTTTCATATTAGTGGGATTACAGACACCTGGAGAAGCAGTAAAGGGATTTCCGTTGCAAAAGCTGTTTGCTTAAAAGCAAAACACAAAACTATCCAGAATACGAGCACAAAGGGTTAAAAATAATAGACATAAATTCATGGGTCCTCCTTCATCAAACTATTTCTCAGCATCACTGGCCACTCCAAGTGCTCACCTCAGCACACTGCAGTACAAGCTGTCTCAGTCCCAGAAAAGCTATGTCTGATGTCACCCCCCTGGTTCTGAAACAGGCCAAGCCTCTCCTAGACCTTCCTGTCTCCACCTAAAGAATCCTTCATCCTTTACCACTGGAAGCTAACTGAGATTCAGCAGAACAATTCAGTAGCAGAGCACCACTGTGCATACCAATTACTAACTGTATTACATACACACACATATTCTTATGGATTCATTTCCATGTGAAACCCCAGAGTCCCTTCCCATTTCCCCTGTGACGGACGTGTGAAACCTACTGAACTTTTTGCAACCTACTCATAGTTTAAATTTACATAAATTTGACTGAGTTGGATACCAGATGTAACAGTTAAGTCATTAAAGACAACTACATCCTGACTTGTGAATAAGTGTTTCAGCAATCCCTGTCGGATAATGCTCTCTGAGGAGTGACATCACAGACTACAAATGAGGACACACGTGCGCATCCCTCATTCCGCCACACGTCAGTGAGAGCATGCCGAGAATATCAGTTCATCTCTCTGCACCTCACATGTCTCTGCCTTCTTCTGTAAATTATTTTGAAGGAGTGCCAAACCAATATTTCCTTTTGTGTTATGCCACAGTTGTTAATCCCTTTGTCTCTCTAGTATTTAAATCTCACTTCTGCCCCAAATCAGGGCTGTAATGCACGGAGGGGACACCAACAAAGCACTTCTGGCAGCGAACCATATGTCTTTGCCTTGTACAAATTGAAGCAAATGTTCCAGACTGCTTCTAGTGCAAAACCTTCGGACTTAGCATGAAACCAAAAGACAAAACTCCTGCTTCCTCCTCAGAGAAAGATTCTTGTGCGGTCCATTTCCCAGTGGCTCACACAAATGGCCAGGATGAGGCAAATGCAGAGACGTCACAGAAAATCAGCCTGATTTGCCATGGATGTGGCAGATCTGGCAGCATCTCTAGGTACTGCTGTGAATGGGGAGGAGCAAAAAGGAGTTATATTTCATGCAAAATTATATTTTTGGTGTTTAATTACTTAAATTATCCTTATTGGAATTACAGGACAAGACAAAGAAAAGAAAAAACACAAAAAAACCCCAAAAAACAGAAAACTCAAGCTCTCTGCAAAGGAAGAAAACACATTTTGTATCTCACTGCTTCTCCATAAATTTAAAAACTCCTTACTTCACCTAAAAGCAGGTTTGTGCTCCACTGTGTACATACCCTTTCAATAGCATGAACAATATATTCTGTTGAGTGCAGATGTATTCAACTGTGGGAGTTCTGGTACCAATCTGCCTCCGGAGAATGTTGTTGAAAATTTGCGCAACATCTTTTTTGCCCTGTCAGAGACAAGAGCAGGTAAACACAGAATATTCAAGTCCAGCAGGCAAGTAACAATTAAAAATTATCATCATCATCTTACACACCCACACTATGTGAGTTCTACAGTCCCGTCAGCCTTTGCACTCTGATCTTAAATAGATCAAACATTCTGTTTCCTTATACCCAGTTCAAATATGCCGGAGTAACCAAAACATTGCAATGTGCTGCAGGCAGATAATGGGTAATTTACACCAAACAGTAAAGCCCGTTGATGTTTCATCCGATACTTCTATGTAGCGTCAATCTCCTGGGCTTGTTTTACACTCAGTTTTGCTCATAACTCAGTTTTCAACTGTGCCTAAGTGTCTTCAATACTCCACTATCCTCTTCCTTTGCCTAGGAACATGCAATGCCCCTGTTAAGAGTGTGCAGAGCACCTCTGACTACAGTGTTAACATCCAGCTTCAAACTAATGGAAGTTAAATAATAAAGAAAAACTACAAAGAAAAGCATCCACTGACCTAAAATGCAAGTCTCACATTTTTCAGTGGGCAAAAGCAGTGTAAATAAGACCAGGATGCTGGAATTCAGCACAGATTCTATACAAGAAAATGCACACCGATAGCCCCAGGCAGTATACATGAAGCTGGGAACGTTCTCTGTGTTGAATATACACATCTCCTGTCGGTTTCTTCTGTGAGACCACCGCTAAAGATGACAAATTGGTAAGGACATGGAACAAAAAGCTGATTATAAATATAAGCACTTTTCACTGTCATTCACACATGCCGCTCAAAAGACAGAGTTCTGTAATTAACTTTCCATTATGGATTGCCATACAGACAACCTCAAGCACTGTCAGATCTGCTCCAAAAAGGGCCCAGGCAAACTTGCACTACACCTAGACCTGAAAAAAAAAAAAAAAAAAAGTCCTGGGCAGCTACTCCACCTGAAGGCTCCCAGAATGTTACACACAAACACTGTACATAGATAAATGTTTTTGACATTCCCTAGCTGTACAATAAATGCCCCAAGCAATATCAGCAAGCTTCTGAGTCAAACGCAGGGCCTATCTAATTAGCAAGAATTTAAAAAAGCAGTCGTTGAAAATTATTTGTTTTCTAACCATCAAAAAGATTGCATTAGAAAAAAAAGGAGTGTTTATAGGAATGGAGGAGGACTGCAGTTTTACAAATGGTACGTCTGCAATTCCCATGGGCAGTGCCGTTAGCGTTGTTTTCAGAATGTAAGAGTTTGTTTGTAAATACTTGTTTTCTCAATTACAATTCCATTGAAAGCCAGCCCAAAGCCACACCAGAACTCTTTGTTCTGAGATGAGTAGAGCAGTGTTTCCAGAAATCGCTTTACTTGAGCTCCACATAATCCAGTCATCAACTCTCATCCACTAACGGTGCCAGTTCTGCACAGCATCCCACAATTTGCTCTGGATTCACCAGCAGGAACAGCGTTTCCTTCTGATGCACAGAGCTGAGCTGCCAGCAGCACGCAGGAATACCAAAGCCAGCTATTGTTAAAGGATGCATTACTGAGTGATCTCATGGCCTGACAAAGGCAAACAGCCACCAAACCCTGTGCCGATCATCACGACTGTAAGAAGCGAGAGGGAGACTGTGCTGGTATTGTCTGCCCAGCAGAGGGATCCAGGCTCCCTTCTGCAAAAGGGTGGTTTGGTTGGTTGGGTTTCTTCTTAATTTAAAAGAAAACAAGAACAGTTCCGCAAGGGGTCCCACCTCTCCTACAGAGACGCAGTAGCACAGTCTGCAGGGAGCTAACTGGGAAGGGTGCGAGATGGGTAAGCAGGGTCCGTGTTGTCTGTTTTTCTTGAAAGCAAGCTTCCAGAGAAGGATATGACCTTGAACAGGACTTCACACATAAAGCAAGGTCTGGGCAGTCAGTTTCCTTATTGTAACATTAAAAGACCAAACCTGTTACTTTTCTGGTTTTTACTTTGTTCCTTTTCCGCTTTTTTTTTTTTTTTTTTACCATACTATTCAGATACAAACACATTTCAGACAGTTTTCAGAGTCAGAGTGAGCAGCCCCTATTCTACAAGGAATCCTTCTGCAGGAACGACTGAAGTTCTTGACATTAAAAAAAAGACCTTCACTTCATCAATGAATGACCTCAAGCTGTGGTAGGGCTCCAGAAGGAAGAAATGCCAGACCTGCTCTTTGAGTTAAAGAACCAACAGGAAATCAAGTTCCTTTCCCCGTCAGCGATGGAAAAATCCTTTCCAAACCAGTCAAGCCCCAACCATAGGGATACAGGATATCAAAACCAACATATGATTGGCTCTACAACAGTGGGGCATCCAGTGTAGGTTTGGAGCCCAGATGTGTTGACATTAACTCTAGGTAACAACAATGGCAGGACAGTCTGCCAGAGCCCATCCCTACAAAGCAGACAAGGACAGCTTTCAGACAGCCTAGAAAGCAGCACGAATGCCTTGTACTCTCACAGCGAACTGCCACATCGCCGTGTAACAAAGTTGCAGAAAGTCTGCAGGCAGGAAACTACGCCCAATCTTTTCCAGTCCCCTTAGAATCAAATGAATAGCTTTCCTTAATGAGAGCAAGCCTGCACAAATTGTTATCGTTCTTCATTAACAGGAGATAATGAAGGTTTCCTTCACTAATAGCTGGGCTGAGTAAATACCAAGCTGATAAGAATCTAGAGGTTGCAGAATCCAGATGATGTTTCATGATTTCCTTTCTTCGGCAATTAAAGGCTATCACATTTCAGCATTCTCTCCCAGCTTTTCCAGTCTCCTTGCTTATTTAAGAACCTGAACGTTTTATGTTTGGTGTAAACAGCTGCATGGGTGGGGAAAAAAATACCCCTGTGTTACAACTGAACACAGCTCAGAGGGAGTTATGAGTGGGGTGGAGGGGAGTAAAGAAAGGACAAGGAAGAAAGCCATTGTTTTTGGAATGTCATACCACAATAGGACGTTAAAAGGTCGTGTTTGCATCGTGAACTTGTTTATGAACAATACTGGTTTTAAGCAACATTACAGCCAAGGCTGTAGAGTAAAATATGTGAGGTTTGGCTCCTTCCCAAGACAACCACATGCTTCTTCCGAGACCTCAGAAAAAGTGGAATACCCAACTGTACTGCAGTTTCTTAAAACTGAATACCGTGATTTTTCACTATGGCACTGAGAACCTAAATTATTTCAGGTGATGTAGTGACAACTGCCAGACAGATGTTTGTAGATACATCTGAGTGCAAACAAGATTGTTAACTAGAAGTAATTAATAAAAAATGCATTTGTTGTTTTTTAATGGACAGAAGAAAAAAAATAAGGAAAGCAGACAAAAGGCTGCATCACTTGTGTCTGCAGAGAGACAGAACATGCTGGACTGTTACTAAAACTAACAGCTTCACCCTAAATATTTAATATTCTTCATAAATGTTACTATAATTCTCTTCAAGTAATTTAATTTAACGAGATGTGAATACAGATATAACTTGTAGTAGGACAGCTTGTGTTCCCTATGGTGTTACTGCTACGAGATTAACCCTTCTGTGCACATAATAAAGAATTATTCCATAATTTTAACAGAACTGTATCATCAGCATTAGAGGTTTACCTACTTCAATTCTGTGCCATTTATGTGCCTAAATTCACAAATTCCATAACCTGTACCGGCTTAATTTTCTAGGTAGTTTGGAACAGTGACTTCTCTTTCTAACGGTTTTGTCCCAGCCAGAACCAAAATTTTCAGATCAAAAGACGTCTTAGCCCATTAAAGTGGCAGGAATTCCCATGTGTCCATTTTAACATATAAAATATAAGAAATATCGAACTTCGTTTCTTACCTCAAAATCAATTAGCTGCAGGTCGGCTACTAGGGTGCTAAGAAGACCGCTGTTGTACAGCTCTTGAGCAAGCTGTGCCACAGCTTCTGTCTGTGGTTCTTTTTCATTTGTGCCATACAATATTTCTTTCATGGCAACGAGGTTTTTTGAGACCTCTTCAGTGGCCTAAAGAAAATGGGAAAACAATACAGTTAGAGCACAAGTGTCTTTGTACCCGCATGCTCTGTTACTCTAATAATCTGCAAGCTCCCAGTGAGGGAAAAAAAATAATCTGGAAATGACAACCTGCTATAAACAATAGATCATCCTTCTGCAAGTGAGTCTGGCCCACATTATCAAAAAAATTAGGAAAAGGCAGAGGGGAGAGACATACAATTTATTTGAGAAGTTACTGAAATTAACAACCTCTTCCTTTTTACTGCCTTAAACTTCCTATTCAAAAATCCCCTGAAGAACAGCAACGGGACAGAAAAAAAGACAACACAATCACTGTTCTGTAAGAGAGGTAGGCAGCAGCAGACTGGGAAACATGACACAGAGACAATGCCTGTTGCTAGTGAACTGCTCAGAGACCAAGCATAGACCCTCAGCAGGTTTGGTCAAATACTGGGTTCCCATTCCACCTACTGGAAAATTTCCCTTTACAACTCACAAAACGTCAAAGAGAACCGCTGTTAATGTTCAGGTTATCCTAGCATAAAAGAACACAAGGGAAAAAAGACCCAGGAGGAGCTGCGCCTGAAAAACAAAGTGACACAGGAGACAATTCCAAGTCTAAGGTACTTCCCATCTCAAGTTCCTCTTACAACAGAGACAGGTCTGCCCCCTCTCTTAGGGAACCTTGTGAAAGGAACCCCTAAGCTGCTGTGATGGGCTGGAGCCACATTTAGCAGTGGAAGTGGAGCTAGCTCATGAGCAAAACTCAAAAAAATCAACAAGAACGCTTCTAAATACCAACTTCTGACTCTTAAAACACAGTCACCTTAGAGTAAAAAGAATTACTCCCATCAATACATATATGTACATATCTTGGGGGCAAAACATTGAATATGATTGACATAAATAGCTGGTTTAATTATATTGTATTGGTTGTTCACATGCCTAAAAAGTATAAATGGTTTGTAAGCACACTAATTCTCGGAAATTAGACAAACCTGCCATCAAGGTATGCATAGACCTTAACGTAAAGTATTTGTGATTGGTAGTATATGGAAAATTAATTAAGTGAAAAAAAGATCACTTTCCGGATAAAGGGTACATAAAGAGGTTTCTCCTTTGTGTGTTACAACCAGAAGCAGCGTGACCCATGCATTATCCAAGCCAAAGCCGTTCCAGCTTTGCTAGGTATGCACGTAAGGATTCCATGACCTTTAAGGAGGCTCCATATAATTTTTAGCCCCTCCACAACTTTCCAGTCCCCGCTGTCTCCCTGTTCTTGCTAACTGTAGTTCCCAGTCCCAGTTGTCTCCTCCTTAATCAACATTCCAAAGGATTTTCTGGGCACTGTTAGTAGGACAGTAGGACAGAAGCAGGTGCTCGATAAGACTGCTTAGATCCATGACAGCTCCTGAAGACGCAAAAGGAAGAAAACAGCTCACCAGACGTAGTAGCATTACGTCACACAACTGTGCTATTTCTTTAACATTCAGAACAGCTCTCTTTACTACAAAAAGAACAGGAACACCTGCCAAACATGGAGATATAAGAGATGCTTCTGATGCAAGGCTACCAAGAAAAGAGGAAGCAGCAATAACAATTCTATAACAGCTCACCCATGCGCACTAATTTAGAAAGCAAGACAAAAGAGGAAGAAAGGCTGAGGTTTGAGCAGCTACCTGTTTTCAGTGAGACGGTGGCGATAACTGAGAGCATGTCTGCAATGCAAAAGAATGCCGGTGGAGAATTGCTTACACCAAAACCCCAGAACACAGAAAATCTCTCCCAAAACTAACACCATACTTGAATCCTCTCCCTCACTACCATCCCAAGAAAGATGCAGTACAGCTGGGAACACCACAGTTTATTCCAGTCCCTTAGGTATCACACTGGTATTTCCAAAAAGCACTGTTTCCATCACTGCTAAGCAGCACGAATTCCAAATACTTCAGCCAGACCTGTACAGCTGGAATAGCTGAGTTGTATGAAGCAATGCTGGCCTTTCCTTAGAGAAACAGCTGAACAAGCCAAACAGCACCTGGTGAACCTGGAAGCATTCTGGAGGAGCTCAGCAGCTCTGGGCCTGTGGCTGAGTGTCCTGCCCACATGGACAATGCAGTGGCAGAAATGGCACTAGTAATACAAACAGCCAGCAAAAGATAAAGCTCAGGTTTGAGCCTGAGCTTAGAGAACGTTTCCTCCTAGTGTAGAGTAAGTAACAAACGCCATTGTCAAAGTTCTATTTGAACTGACCAGATTCCAGGTTGCTTACAGAAACATACAATTCTGTAAAGACATTAGCTACACAGAATCAAGGAATGGTTTGGGTTAGAAGGGACCTTAAAGCCCATCCAGTTTCACGCCTTGCCATGGACAGGGACACCTCCCACTGGATCCAGCTGCCGAAAGCCCCATCCAACCTGGCCTTGAACACCACCACGGATGGGCATGGAGAGGTCACTATCAGTGCTACTAGTTTATTTTAAAGGCCAAAAATGATTACATTGCTTTGCAGCAGACTTCCAGCATTAAGGCACCACTAAAGAGTAAGCTGGATTAGAAGAGAAGTGTGCCTTCCCCCTCATTCTCTCCTGAAGAAACCCTCACTTCACCCTCTGAGGACCAATGCTATGAAGCAGGCCAGGCACATCACCCACCCTTCAGCCTCTTTCAACCACAAATTCACCGTACACATGCGCATAACACATTTAACATTTTACTGTTGTGTAAATGACAGTGTGAACTGACAGATGGAACCTGCTCTACATCTACGGCAACACGACATCATAATAGGTTCGGCTCTCTGGATCAGACCAGTACACTGTGTGATCCCACCCACACAACATGCTGCCCACTGCACAGAGCCAGCACCTTAACAAAGAGGCCGACCGCGCCTGTAACTGCCAACCTGCACAGGTCACCACGGCTGAAACAATTCGCCGACAGCCAAAACCAGAGCTGTGCTGAGTAGGTTAACCCAAGGTCGGAAGGTAGGGAAGAACAAGTTTATTACATGAATAAATATTTACCTTCACGACAGTAAACGTGTGTCACAAAACAAACCAAGTGAACTGGGAATATAAAACCACATGCTGATGTCAGCCAAATAGGAGGAAGAAATGCAAATAAGAGGCTAATTAATGGGCTAGATCTAGGGTAGGTCCTGTTTATAGGAAAGGAGTTTTTCTTCACGTTCCCTTTAGCCCCCCTTTCTGAAAAGACACAAGTAATGGAAAAGTACTGGCATGACAAAAGCATCTGCAGTTGTAAAGCAGTTGCCATTTCAAGTTTCCCTTCCCAAACCCTAACAGACAGTGAGCTACCACCTCCGCCCCAAGTCAAAGGCTGCAGCCAAGCATCCAGGGCTGCAGTACACAAGGCAGCCTGTCAGCACAGGCACTATCTGGCCTGCACAGCCACCTCCAACCTCAGTGCTAAGCAGGTCCCATGAACTCAAGGAACACTGCAAAATGACCAGAGAATTACCTGGTTAATGTTTCTCCAGTATTCACAGAACTCAAAGAAAGGCACGTTAACAGGCAGCTAGAATTCATATCTTGAATTTCAGTTTTTTAATTTTAACACAAGTTTCTCAGTGTTACAGGGCAGAACATTTCACAATTGAACAAGCAGCACTGTGACCACAACTGCTGTTTTACATCTTCTACTTTGAAGAATCTCTTCCATTTTGATTATAAAGAACGTAGAGAACACAAACTGCCCAAGCTTTAAAATTCCCTTCCTTTACTTTGCTTTTCCTTCCTCTCATAAAGCTTTACAAGTTTTCCATTTCAGTCTAAACACTGAATAGAACTGAGGTATTTTGTTCAAAGATATCAATTACATTTTTAATTTCATGGGAAATTTATTTGTCTAATTTTCTTTCAAAACTGTGTTTCCAAGTGTGATAGGAAACTGGCAAAGAGCACCTTCCTCACAGGAGCAAGCTAAATATTCTCATAACAGCATTGTGCTGCTACTGGATGGCGGGAACTAAGTGAACTACGCATCAGAACCAAGTCCACTGCAGTGCTGCAGGAGACCAGGACTGCTCTGTATCTGGAACCCCGGCCAGGCAGCAGGTACAAAACAAAGGGTATTTACAATTCATTAAATTTTGTGGAAGAAACACTTAAAACCATGATTAAATTTGGAAGCCTTCAGGTCATTTCAACGTGTGCTGAATTTTTTTTTTCTAGTGTAATCTACACACATGTTTCAAATTCCACGTGTTCAAGGGTAGAGAAAAGGTGCAACTGTGTGCACTTCCCTTTAAGAAACAAAGCAGTGTAGAATGAGTAAGTATTCCCTGTGCCCAAAAGTAACCAATATTGAACATGCAACATGCTGCTTTGCCTTGAACTTTCATGGTTGTTACATGAGAGGTTACAGAAGCACAGTCCTGGGCAACACAGCAACCATGATGCAGAAAATACTGACACAGACAGAGAGAGAGACACCTTACTTATATTTTATTATAAGTCTAATCACTAATAAAACGGAGTTATAACAAAAGACTCTTGCATTCTTCTCCTTTTCTCCTAAAGAGTAATATTTTTTGTGCTTTACGTGAGCATATCTAACAGCCACAGAACTCCCTGCTTTCGTCAGCACACAATTCTTCTCCAAAGGAGCCTGGGAAGTTCCATTGCAGAAAGTATCATAATAATAAAAGGGGCAGTGAAAGATAAAAAGATGCCTAAGTATTGAGACACAGGCATGCAGAAATTTTTCTTCTTTTATTTTTTTTTTATTTTTTTTTTTTAACAACGGCTGCTGCTCAGACTCTTGCTGTGCTTTAGCCTCAAAGTAATTTCTGTACATTGTATGGGAAGAGGGCACCAATTCAGGGTATTTAACCAGAGCTGCACCCTCAAAGAGGGTCCATAAGATATTGAAGATGATGAAGAACTTTCTCTATCAAACCAGCAAACAACAAGAATCCAAGATAAACTGCCACAACCAGTCACCTCTGTGAATCCTTGGCTTGCCAATGAAACCACTATTTCCTGAAGAATCCCTGCACAGAGCTGTGGACACTGGTGTTGTGAATGTCCAGATTCACCTGCTAATGACCTTTGTGAGTGAGGAGGTTGAGAAGCCAGCACCACCCTACCCAGCTCAGCCCTGTGAACACCAGTATTTAACACTTCTCACATTTAACCTCATGAACATCAGTTGCCTTCTTTCCTCCTTCACACAGAATGTGTTGCTTTCCTGTATGACACAGGAGAAACAATTTCACGGGCCCAGCATATTATTTCTTGTCAAAGCAGCAGCCTCACATAAACGAGCTCTTTAAAGAAGATGGAGGTGTGGGATTAACAGCCAGCAAGAAGCAACTGGTACATAATAATTCACAGCCACGGCATCGAACCCAGGCCTGTGATACAGGGCACAGCTGTGCACAATGGAATAAAGCTGGTCTGTTCCCCATTAGAGGGCTAAGCAAAAAGAAATATGACACAAAGGAGCACAGATTTTAAGATCAAGCCACATCTCCAGGAATTAATAATGACACTGAGATGAAGGAGGCAGTGCGATGTCTCATCAGACTCTTCAGCACGTACCTAACCCTCCTCTCCTGACAGATGTCTTTATTAGAGAAAGAAGAAAAGCAGCAGCAAATGAAAATAGTCCCAGCCTCCACACAGGCCTGCAGAACAGGCTGTTACAGTTTTCTCTGAGAAAGCATCAGGGACAAACCCTATGGCACACTGCAGCACTTACCGGCGCTGGCACTGGGGCAGGAGAGGCTGACTTTAAAGAATATCAGGATAAAGATGGCAACTCAGTTAAGATCCAGATTCTCCTCCATTTAAACTAGTAGTGCCAAATCCAGGTGAAACTGGATGTAGACAACTTGGCCACGCGGCATAAAAATACTGGTAAATTGAAAAAGATTGTGATCAACCCCCTACACATGACTCTGTAAGGATGCCAAGAAGAGTCAAATAATGCTGGGAGAGGATCCAAGCTAGGTATCACAGCCTGCTTCAAAAGCTGGTAGACTGCAGAGGGAGATGTTTTGTTTGCTCAGGTTTTCCTGGTTTGCTTTTGAGGTTTTTTTGGAACTACTGAAATCTATGTGCTTGTGCTGAGCTCATTAGGAAAAACTTCATCGGAACAGCAAAGCCCCCCAGTCCCACAAGTTGCTCAACAGCTGCATAGGCTGAACCTGCAGTACTGCTATCAAGACCCCTCAGCTGAGAAGTAAACAAATGTCAACAGTTATAGATTACAGAGGAGAAAGTCATCCTATCAAAAGGAAACTGCACCAGCCCAGGAACTTGTCACCACATTTTCTGGTGGACAGGAAAAAAGGCAAGGAAAGGCAAAAGTCATGCTCTGCTGACACCCATGGACACACTAAGTTCCTCAGTTTTGGTAACGGAGACACTCTGCCCTGGGAACACGTGGATGGACAAGCACAGACAGAATACTGCACAGCAGTAAAGCCACCAGGGTGGACACAGGCACCAAAGACACCATATGTTTGTGAGCTGCTTATTAAGAATGCAACGTCCTACAGTTCCAAGCCAAATTAAGTATCATATCAGCTGCCAGTAGCATAAAAATGCAAAGCCAGCTAACACGAAACATGTTTAAAAGGTACATAACTCACCCTTTGTCAGAGTACCCAAAACAATTACTGATTCAGTTTCAACAGCTCTAAATTCCCTTTTCTCCAACTTTCAGTAACTGTTCAGCAATTGGAAAGCCCCGACTGTACCTTTTCTGCCTTTTTGTCAGAGATGTCTTGCTTTTCTAGAACTGCCATACTTTCCTTCAGGTTCTTCACTATGTCTGCAGGAGACTTGTGGGACTTGCCAAAAGGGAATGGCATGATTGCGGGCCACAGGGTCTTCCTTCTACAGCTCCTGCTTCACCTGGAAAAGGAGGAAAAAAAAATTATTTCAGAAATAGAAACATGAGGTCAGTGTAACAACACACGTGAAGATCAAGACACAGTAGCAAAAGTATTGATATGTGGAATAACCATCCTGGACAGCTGAACCAGAGCTTGCCATTACAATCTAAAATGTCTGCATTCCCAATTCTTTTAAAACACAAGATCCAGAATCTAAGAACTCATGTTAGGGTCATTACCTTATGCTACAGGGACAAAATAAAGAGCACATTAATTACAACCAAAGCCACATACCGTACAAACACCACATGTAGGGCAAGACTAACAAACATAAATTATTTCAACTAATACTGTCAAGCAAAACACCTTTTTCTATCAGGTCTCTGACTCACAAGTCACCATGTCCCAGTGGCTCTGCAATGGCTGCCCACCAACTCTGACCCACATTCATTCCACAACAAATGCAAAGCAGATCACAAAGCTGGCGCCTCAACGCAGGAGTGATGCACATGAGGTGGACAAGGCTACAGACAGTGCCTGTTCCCAGGTCAAAACACTTGGTGTGTCCTGGCTTTTTCACATGCATATTATTGTGACTACACACTAAAATACAGGCTCACTGCCAGTCACTTTATGGGAAACAAAATTTGTCGCCAGCACCAGAAGCATAATTAAGGCATTTGAAAACCTGAAAATCAAATACCTGATATGTATCTTTTCAAAAAGATAGCATTTCACTTACAGAAGTGATCTTGCTTCTCTAAAAATATTTGGCTTTTGAATCCACATACATACACTCCTTCGTATATCTACATATATTTCCTTTTACACACATACACAAAGGTATACACAAACAACAAAAGTATTACCAGTATAAATCAGTGTACAAAAGCTTTTGTTACTAAACATGTACACCCCCATTCAATAAACTCTTCTTACAAGTTATTTCCACAGAGCATACTTCTAGACCTCTAATCTAGACAGAAAAGAACAGGAAATCCTGCATTAAAGATGCTGACGGCACTACTTCTGCTGACACAAAAGGCAGCTGAAGCTGACAGAGCAGAGATTGCACTGTCCTTACAAAGAAGGGATGTTACCCTGAGAGCCAGGAATTTCTACCTCCATACAATGGCTGTAAATTTCTTAACAAGTCAACTCCAACCAGTACACGTTCAAGTTTCTTGTCTAATATGATGTACTTTGATCCTTGATTAAAATACAGTATCATTCACCATGAATTCCAGAATGCTAACCCTGGCCTTAATCAATCATGTTTTGATTGAGGATTAAAATGACCAATTTGGTGCTGGTTTTGAACTATTTTGATTTTTAACACAACCAAGCTGGGCTGGCCCAAGGGCACCAATCGAAAGGTGGAACAGAAGCACTCTGACCCCTAGCCAGAAAAGATTCCATCCATAGGTATTTTGGGTACCCAGCTCCAGAGCTCACACCTTCACCATTCCATGCCTGCAAATGACCTTCCACACCTGGTAAAGAACAGAAGGGAGGTAGTTTTTAATCAGATCAGGTTGAAACTACACCTTCCACCAGCCACTTCTGCTCTTTAATAGACCACAAGGCCTTTCTGTTGCTTTTATTTTGTAGTACCATAATTGCCTCATTATAGCAATCACTTGTCCATCACCTGCACAAAGAAGGGGCTGCAACACTGAAACCACAAACCCAACACCAGTACCCTACACAGTGAAAGTGCCCACAGGTCATCCCTTGCACAACTGAATTCCATGCCTCAACTTTGTCCCATGTGGTGGAGCAAAAACCTGCCTTTAGGGAGAGCAGGACTACTCATTATTTAATGAAAATATAATGGTATTTTTAACAAAGCTCAATATTCTCACACAGGAATTTTTTTTCTAGAAAGAGATGGGTGTGAAAGCAAGTAGGATTTCTCCACAGCACAGATGGCACAGCTGAGGCGTCAGAGCAACATCTGCAATGTTATATCTCCCCCTTGCATTCCTACTCCTGCCAAATCCAGGTGAGCCCTGAAAACACAGCTGGATTCTTTCACGCTTGCATATCATCACTGATAATACCAGTATTTAACAACTACTCCGCATGTTGGAGTTGATGATCTCTAGGGTCTTTTCCAACCTAATGATTCTATTTTCACTCTGGAAGATGGTTGTGCCCTTGGATCAGAGCAGCACTGGCTCACAAAGCTGCTAGTCACAATTCCTTGAATTATGCGTTAAAACAGAAAAACCGCAGAAGGAAACAAACTAGTACTTTGAGAGAATAAAAATACTTACTACCTGGAATCAGAAAATCTGCTCCTGTAGGAATACACAAAGAAAAGAAACCAAACCCAAGCAAAGCCTCTGTACACTTATTCTCTGGATCATAACTATGTTACTTCTAAACAAAGACACCACGGATAACACATACAACATATAGAAACAGAATGATGGCAAACAACTGTCCTCACTGTGTGCCCAACGCCTAGGTTTGCACAACTTGATCTCCCCCCAGATAATGCTTAATGTCTTCTTTACATTTAAAACAGGCTCCCACTTTGACTTAGTCACAAACCTTTCTGCATAAAGCAGACAAGTCCTAAACAAGCTTTATCGTATACATTAGCATAGCCATAAATAATCAATTAATAGCAATTCACTAGCATTTATTTACACTGAACATTTTTTCCAAGTTCCCATAAGTTCCTGTAGGAATTTCTCATAAACGATTTAGAAAAATCTGGAAAGACTGTCAGCGCCAGCGAGAAGGAAATCACTCCTGATTACTGAAACTGACATTTTGCTTCAACGTATTTCATTTATTATATAAAATGGAATAAATGTATTGTTTCTGCTATTTCAGTTTTCTTACTGGCAGAACTGCAGTGGCACTGCCAGGAACATCAGCTGAGGCCTCAAGATCCTACCAACTCTGAAGCAAAGCTCCGTTACTGAAGAACCTGTGCCACATCCTGCCAAAAAAAAGCAGGAGTAGCCCTTTGTCTCTCAGAGCTGTACTTCATGCAGCAGAGAGAACACAGACAGGCTGTTCCCTTTTCAGCCCTGCACACAACCACCCCAAGCAGCACAATAGACAATGACAACATCTGTGTAAGAGCGGAAAGAACGGCAACCACCCACATCTGCAGAACTAGAGAAAAAGGAAACAACAGCAAATGCCATTTTCTGTAAATAAGAATGGCCCTTACACCATGTCAAATGACAACTGCTTCACACTACCAGCACCTGGCTGCCTGGCCAATTCATGATACAATTTTGACTGTGGCCTCAGAATGGGATCAATGGACTCTCAAGGAGTTAAACTGCATGAGTACACACACAGCACTGTGTGCTGCTGGGCTGCTTGGCTCTACCTTGCCTTCCTAGCAGCCTCCCTGCTGCTATCTGCCTGTTACAAGCAACCACAAAGAACATCATACAAAATTTGGGCAGGCTTACGCACACATTTTGTCTTAGAAGAACTCAGGCATGCCCAGCCTAACAAAACTTCAGGTGTTCAAAGCACTGGTGTCATGGCCCCATTTAGAACTCTTCAACGCCATTATAAATCCAGCCAGACTGTCAAACAACAACACGGCACGCAGCCAAGCACCCAGAGATTCAAGCACACCAGACACACACTCAGGAGCTCTGGGACGTTTGAGCTTTTGGGATAACAAGCGTTAGCAGCCTCCGTTTCACACAGTGTGCCACTGCCAGCTTTCAGTGCAGTGCGCAGCCTGGCACGGTTCCCTTTATGGATGCGGCTTTATTGTTTCTATTCACTGCATTGACCATACAATAAATTCATGTCCAATTTAAAATTGATGTGTTTCATATGCAAGGTTTTTTGACTAAGCAGGTCACACTGAAGAGTGTCTCTGTGAGAAAGCCCTCTTCCAAAAACTTGCTGCAAAAGCAAACACAGGAAGAGTGGCAGACAAATGCCTCTCTTGGCAGATTTGATTCTCTGCAGAATAGGTTACCTAGCCTGGAGTATGCTCTCCCTTGCCATTGTTAACTTATTTGAAGGGTGCGAAAACGCACTCCCTATACAGCAGGAGAAATGTGCTAGAGCATAAACCCCCACCACTACACAGCAGAAGAGGGTTTTTTGTGGTGGTGTGTTTCTTCAAAGAAAGCCCGCATGCCTATTTTCAAGAGAATTCTGGTACAAGTAACACCCATGACGGCAGTGGCTTGTGCAAAGACTTGCTCACAGGCAAAGGAATTACGGCACCAAAGGCTCACTGATGCAGGCTTTGAAAGCTATACGGAAGCTCAAGGAATACCGGTTGTACAAGCAAAGACAAAGGCAAATTCAGACTTTCTGCTCACCACATACCATGAATGACTGTAACATAAAAAAGTAACTTTTTTTCTCTGCTTAAAAGTATAATCTGTAAATAAAGCATCAAATGAGTTCAAGTATTCATAGTGTTCTGGGTCAGGAGAGCAAATGTTCACCTTTCCCCACACAAAATTCTACTTAAACAATGTACAAACCCCCCTACATTCCCAATTCTGTGAAACAACCAGGCACAAAAAGCAATTGCTTTTACAGGCCTCACAGTTTGACTGCGTTACAGCAAGGCCTCAGAGAAACCTTGCTCACCCTGTTCATGACTGCTGTCAGTAAGCTCCTAACCAGGGAGGAGGGAAGAAAAAGCCTTTCAGGCACTTTCTGGCTAAGACTTAAAAGAAAATCCAGGCCTAGTGAAAAAGCACCTGTAACACCGAGTTACTGTGCACATAAAAAACTGCTGAGGATCAAAAAAAGTCAACAGAATTTTAATAAGGCCAAATAATGGTCAGGTTCCCCAAAGAGCACTGAGCCAACCCACCCACTGTCTGCTGTGGATAGGGAGGCCCCATTCCCCTACTGCTCCCCGTGCCACACTTCTTCCCCTGCATTTACGCCAGGGCCAGCTGACACCTCCGTGAGCGGATTCACCCCAGTAAGGCATCAGAAAACCTACAGCAAAAGGCAGGTAAGCAACAAAACGCATGAGGAATGCAGAAACAGCGTCCCCTTGCCCAGCAGGTAGCTGAACCAGCTCCCTCATCTCATGATACCAGCTCAGGGCACTCCACGGGAAGTCTGGAGCTGAATCGACTACAGGGCTGAAGGGAGCAGGTCCCTCCTCCATAGGATATTTTGAGCGGTCTGATGTCAGTCTGAACGCGCGCTGTGCCGACCGTGCTCACCAAAATGGCAGAAGGCAAACCCAAACCAAGGAACGAGGTATGAAAAACACCAATGAGATTTCTGCAAGGTGCTCAAACCAAAGCAGTGCCAGGCCCTCAGACTGGTGAGGCAGAGCCAGCCCAGGAGCAATGGGGCAGGCAGGAGTAAGGGCACACCTCCTCCTTCTCCAGGCAGAGGATACAGCCAGCCTCTACCCCAAAATCCTTACCACGTGTTGACTGCATTCAACAGCATTCACAACACGAGACACTGACTTAAGCGAGTACAATTATACAAATATAATAGAGTCTACAAAAGCAAAATACCTCGATTCACAACGAACCGCTGGGTCTACTCTGTATAGAGATTTTTAATTGACAACTTATCAGTCTATTACTGAGAAAATATGCTGCATTCTGCTTAAGAGAGGCATTTGCATACTAAAAATCTAACCCAGTGAGCATATGCTTGCCCTGACAGAACTGATTTCCCCTCAGAACCTGCTCTTGGATTAACAAAGATCATTATGCCAATACTGAAAGCAGTATCGTCAATCAGTTCTCATCAGCTCTCGCTGTCACAGCCGGCTGTTAGCGTAGACAGAATTCACTGCTGTGAAGGCAGGTTGGAACTATAGAAGCAGAAACAGAGCAAGAAATTATGCATTTTTAAAAGCACTACCTCACTCTCTGACACACCCGGCATCCAGAAGGAAGACTGACAGCCATTCCTTTGATCCAAGAACTATTTTTTATGCAAGCTACCATGCTCCTTGGGAAAAGAATATTCAAATACTTCACAGACAAAAGCAGATGTCATATTAGTTCTTCATCCCTCTTGTACCACAAGGCAGAATATTACCAGTTATCCTAGCATTTAGCCACCCCTGAGCTGCGGCCGGTACCTTCTGTAAGCGCCATCAGCAAGAAGAACCTTGCGCTGCTCCGGGGCACGAGCAGCACCCAGCATGGCCAGGCAGAGCCAGGTGCCACGCTGAAGCATCCAGAACACCACTGCCAGCTCATCACTGTAAACTCCTGGCTATAGCTCACCTTCCTTCAAGGCCTTGCCACTTCCAGTTGCAGAAGTGTAGTTGCCTGGAGGCAGCATCGAGCACTTCCTTCAGTGTATTACTTAAATTGCACACTCACGTTTGCCATTAAAACATTTTTTCACATGTTCCACGTGCTGTTGTCTACTCCATCTTTCCGTACTCTGGTTCTGGATGTGGTTTACTGCAAAATTAAACCATTTTCTAGAGCCTCAGCAATGTACCAAGATAAATTTCCAGTCCTCTTTTTCATAAGCTAAACAAATTAAAACACTGTCACCAAAATACACATCTAAGTAGCGTAATTTATTAATGCAATCTCACATGCAAACCCATCCTATCTTGGAGGAAATGAGACACACAAAGCACAGAAGCCACACCTCAGTCTGCCTCAGGGCTTCAGCACAAAGCATTGTGGATAACCCTGCTTTACCTGCAGCAGCTTTCATTGACAGAGCAGCAAAGGCTGTAAATAATAATTACTGGCACTACCAGCTGGCAAAACTCAGGAATCTGCCCCAGTGCAAAGGCTTTTATGCTGTCTTCTAAACAACTCTGCGTATCTTTCCAGCATTTCTTTCAAGATAACTCCAAAACTCCGACAAAAGGACTTGCATCAACTGTCACATACAAGAAGTAAAACTTTTGACATTCTAAATGGCTAAAGCAATCACGGATCTGTTGTGATATTTTGGGAGGAATATCATGTGGACATACACATTTTCTTGCGAGACAGGCGTGTTCATCTCCTACGTGGCATGGCCCACTCACTACTGAACACTAGTGCCTTCCTCAAAATTCACTATCCATTTATTCCACCCAGTTTGCAGCACACAAAAGCTTTAGTTTGATTGAAAAACAGTTTCACAACTCTGCATCACAGAATTATTTGTGGTGGGACCCATTTAAAGATGAAACTGGAAGATAAAAATCCCCTATCTCAGAACGCTAACTTAATTCAGGGAAAAATGAAATTAATGAAGAAATAAATTCTCTGCTGTCACACAGATGACAATTAAACAAACAAATACGATCAATGTAATGAGCTCAGAAAAAAGGAAAATCAGAAAATACATTTCTGTGTAAAAATGAAATCTATACTATGAGATAGCTTCTCACTTTCTGAAACTTTCAAAGCAATCAAGTCTCCAGCTGTTCCCAGCCCCGCTTGGTTCTTTAGCCCCAGATATCAGATGATTCCTTTCATGAAGGAGGGAGAATGATCTCAATTGCCCCACAAAATGTGTAACCTAACATTCCTTCCTATGACTCACAAGATGCCAGTCCAAAGATCTAATATACAGCAGGTTATGTCAGCAAAAACACTCTGAAAAGTCATATATTCCTGAAAAAAAACCACATGAGAGTCCTTTTCCCTCCTGACACTGCCTAAGAGTTCCAGTTCCTGAAAGTTACATTAAATACATTATACGTTAAATGGAAAGAGAACAGAAACAGTGTTCCAGGTGCCTGTGGAGATCCATCAGACACGGGTACACAGTGCACTTCACCTGGCTTTCCTTTCAGGGCACACATGAGCTATCTTTGCAGGTAGAGACCATCATGGCAAGCAAACTCCTCTGCTTCCACCAGAGTAACGAACACAAGAAAATAACAGCCTTGGGATGGGTGGGGAGAAGGCTCTCCTAAAATGTTTAATATTGAAAACAGTCAAAGCTCAGAGCAAAGTCCCTTACAGTTCCAGCTTCCCAGAACTAAGACATGTTGCCCACAAGTTTCAAAAAGCATTTTTGCATTAGAAAAAGCAGGGACAATACCACAGCAGAAGGACACCTTTCCAACAGGGACACTTCCTAAATTATTTTCTTTCAAAGCAGCCAGCAGTAGCTGTCAGAGGCGTGATTCTCCAAGGCAGAACAGTCCAGAGGGTTCACATAACTAAAGCCAGCACTGTTGATGTTTTCTATACAGGAGTCAGCATCTCTCCTGCAACCCACCTAGAGATGCACAAACTCAAAATGTTTGAGAGCCACCAGTCCAGAGACAGAGACTAAGACACGTGGCTTCTAACAAGCAGCAACTCATATTACGCCAAACTGCATAGTGGAAAAACTGCAGCTACTCAGGGCAGAGTTCCCTCATCTGATCTGCTGAGAAGAGTCGGACTGGAAAAAGGAATCATACTGTTTCACAATACAAAAATAAGAGCTCCCAGCTTTCCTCTAATGTAATCACCACGCAACGCTACCAAGAGAAACCTGAACACTCCCAGACGAAGTTGTCATCTCTACCAGTTTACCCAAGGAACAATCACCCATCATCCCTGTCATTACTGCAAGAATCCTTCCAAGGGAGAGCAGGTGTCCCAACAGGCAGACACCCAGCCCGGGTGGAAACGCACTGCAGCTGATACTCAGTCGGTTTTTCTACGTCAAAGGAATGAAGTAAACTGACATGCAAGTCTTCCACAGAGTTTAAAACCTCGGTATATCTGTAAGGCTGTCATCACGTGCTAACGCCCAGACATTATTGTGACTTCCAGGGAAAATAATCCACAACTCTGCAATAAAGCAGTGCTCTTGTATCTCAGTACATTAACCCCCTCACCACAGCGCATGGGTTAGCAGTAGCACCAGCCAGCCAGTATAGCTATGCCAGGACTCTACCCAAATGCTCCGGGAATGGAGGCAGTTCCAGCATCAAACACTGTGGACTCCAGCTCCACCCTGTTACAGAGCCAGCAGAGTTTAAATATTGCTCAATGGCAATTACAGCTGTAAAACAGAACTGTATTAGTCAATACTGATGAGTCAATATACTGCTTTTCTTGGAGATTACAACTCTAAATCATCACCTCCAGACAAGCACTTGTTTAGAAAACTTACAATGTTTTCAAGAAGCTTCCTTTGTGGTCAATCATTGTCCTTGAAAAACAGACTATTTGACTGGGTCTCTAGAACTTGTATTTGCTTTCAGACCATCCTTTAAGACGAGTTGAATTTCTCATGTTCAAGTAGCACGTCCAACACCCAACACTTTGAAATATAAGGTTTTCTAATTATCTTGAGTTTTTCTCAATTTGGCTTTTTCTGAAGAGAAGCCTTCATTCACTCATTCATTCATTCCACTACACCAAACTACAAAAAAAGAGATTTTCCAGAGGCACTTTGTGTATTTGATTTTGAAGTTGGAAAGTATGCAGCAAGGCAACACCAAGTCCCAAGGTCAAGATCCTCAAACACTGCCCTGGAGAGCAGAATTGTATCCTGTACCTTCCTTTCTCATTAGGCAATGCATGACCCTAGTGTCTAATGCATGGGCACTATTTAAGTATCTGTCCCCTTTCGGGACCCCATAATAAGATTCTGGGGCTCACAACCAATACCACGGCAGCAGCTCAGGCGACTACATAACGAATGCCACTGCCAGTGCACTGTACAGTACAGATAATCTTCAGGTGCCCCTTCAGGAAACCCTATGCCTCTTGCCTGTCTGGGGCAGGCACCCTGGAACATCTAAAATAATACCAGATATCTATATTTAGGCAATTGATCTCACATCACAAACTGCAGCAACTCGGAAAAAAGGCTTTGAAAGTGTAAGCTCTGGAGTGCTCCACTAGACAACACACAACATCATGCACTCAAACACAGGAGAACATTCTCTGCTGTTGAGCACTGGTGCCTTAAAAAAAGGGGAGTCATTGTACTGCTGAAGAACACTGAACTGTATTTCCATCTGTATTCATGAACCACAGGAAAACCCACGTGGACCAGAGCCCTCTGGTCTTCAGAGAACTGAGCTTTGGGAAAGGGAAAGACCAAACACCACACTGCACCTAAGCAGGCGCATGCAAAGGATGCCTCTTCACCAAGCGCTCTCTAGCGCAGACTAAACAAAAGGTCCTCCTGAAAGAAAACTCGAAACAATCACATAATCAAACTTTTTTGCACCTAATAGGTAAAAGCAGAGTGAGGTTCTGAATATCTGCTAACTTTTGAGAGATTATCTTTGCTTTCTCTGTGCTCTTCTAATACAGCACTGAGCACACACACATAACCATGCGTCAGCTCCTTCCCCTACCAGGTACCTCTAAATTCTCCCGGAAGGTGTCACCATCACACACAATCTTCCGACAGAAGAAAATCATGACTTGAACAGCAGGTGTTACGGGTTAGAAGAGCAATGCATTCAAAACTGTTCCATGCTCACCTGTGTTATGGTCCCTGCACGTCTGCATCTCTAAGGTCCCATTTAAGCACCTAAACCCCCCTATATCTGCTTTTCTAAAATCTTACTTCTCTGTGAACAAACATTTATTTTGCTTTTTCTTTGTCTAGACATGATGTTCATGAAAGTCAAGAAGCTATATATGCTGGTTAATTTTATAAACCATTACAATACCTCAGGCAAAAATATCTTTTTGTGTGTATTGAAAGCAGTATCATCTGCCAAAGCAATGCAGTGCATATGTCACATGTAACAGTCACAATACATAATCATGCAATCATTGCTTCAGTTCTACAACTGCAGCAAAAACTCTTGAAGCTGCTTACCGGGAGGAAGTGATCCCAGAACCCGCTGCAGCAGGATGCTCTGAGTGTGCGCTATCAGCACATGCATCTACCACACCATATGAGATGTCACTGATAATTCAGTGTCTACAGACTTCATTACAGCAAGCTCCTCAGTAGATGAGCTGGGAAGCCAGTATGGCTCCAGATGAATACTTGAATAAAAAGGTATTAATCCATGGTAAGCGCTCCCAGGTGAGCTCTTGGCCAATGTGAAGTCCACACATTCAGCTCCTGCCTGGCAAAATCCGAAGCGGCACCAGACACAAGAGCAGGCTGCAGCACGGAGGGGCCTTCCACAGCTGTGTTAACATCCTGTGCGCTGGCATGTTTTACTTAAAAGTCAGTACACAAAACACTAAAAACTTTTCAGAGAGGTATTTCCTTGGGCATCAGTTGTCTGCCCGAGCAGCCCCAGCAGCCAGGAAGAGATTACGCGTCCCACAGTTCCGGGAAGGCTTCTCCATTTTTTATTAGGTGTTTTAACACAGATAACTTCAAAGGAGACAAGACATTTTGTACAGAGGAATGGCTGAACACAAGCGCCGCTCTTGCAATCAAGTACAATCAACTCACTGAAAAGCTGACATATGAATTCAACTTAACTTACAGCCCAGTTCTGACTGAGCTGTTTTTAAGCATCACCTTTCAAACCTCTCAGGGCTTGCAGTTAAATGCTTAGTTACAGCCCTTCAGTAAGAAAAATTAACTTGTTACCAATACAGATTGATAAAAAATACACAACGGGCTAAGGATCAAAAGCAGCACATAGCAATTTGACATTGATGCAACCATTTTGCTGTGAAACACTTGAGAGCACACCTGAACATTTTAAGAGACCTCCACCTAGTAACTCCTAAATAAATTCACCCAAAGATATTCCTGAACTTAGAAAGGCACGTTATACCAATACTGCAATTCTGTGCTAATTATAACTTCTCAACTTTTGAACTGTTGCGCTATATTTAACTTTTTAGTGATCAATTCTCCAAGTGCTTGAACAGGGAGGGGGGAAGAATTACAGAGCAGAGGGATCTTTAGAAAGGAAGTAGGTATTTTATTAGAAGTAGCAGATTTCCAATAAGCAGAAATATTAGCTATGACATTCAGTAATTTCCCCCAACATTTTATGCCTTTGTGGATGGGCCTAAAATTTGCTTCCGTTTAGAGCATTTGCAATCCACAGCCAGGAACTTTCTACAGCACCTCTTGACTATATGAAATATTAGCTAAAATACTCAAAACAAGGGCATTAGAAAGCAAGCTGCACTTACTTATTTAAACCTAAGCAATTTATTTTCTAAATTAATGTTGCCCAAAAAAGAACAGGCTATGAAGGCCATGAGGAATGACCACAGTTATTCCTGTAAACAGACAGGACTCTGGCTGCTTCCAGTTTGGATTGATTCCAAATCCAATCCTTTATGAAGGGTATTTGAATAGGGACAAATGAATGTGCCATTTTATCATAAGCTACAATAAGGAAAAGACATAAACCTGCTCAGGCTGACGACAGACCAAACTCACATGACACCACTTTAAGCCCTCCTGCAGCCGGCATTTAACAGCCCAGCTCAAGACCGTTAAAATAATCCAAGACATCATCATCTTCTAATTTAACCGTCGTGTTTGCGCTTGGAGGGGAAGGATCACAGCATAAAGTTTCACCTGCTGGCTGAAGACGTTCTGCTTCCTCATGGCTCACACCTCTACATCTTGTGGAGCCAGAAGCAGGTTACCGAGAGAAAGCACAGGGAAGGAGCAAGCCCAGATGGAAAGGAATGGGAGCTGAACTGCCAAATAATTCAGAGGCATGAACTCTCTAATTGGGCCACAAACTGTACAAGTAGCACTGTAAGAGTTCTCCAGCTACCACTGCACAAACTTGAGCAGTGATGGCAAAAGGAATTTTTCATCCTGTTTGAGGTTTATCTACTGCTACAAAAACACAGTTACAATGTGCAGTATGATTTAGGACCACTGAACACCTAAAAAGGTCTTTGTCCAATGCGATTTAATATCTGGCTTCAACATGCAACTACAAAGAAGTGGTAAAAATGCATGTAGCCCATTGTTTCCTTACCAGAAACTGCTAAACTTACAAGACTTCAACTGTACAATGTAGAAAATATGACATTTGAAATTTAACTCATGTTTTTGCTTTACACATTATTCACATCAACGCTGCAGGCAGTTGTGGTACTATTAGTTTTGAAGAAACAGATGAGTTAAATCTTATTTTTGATAGAAAGCTGCAAGATGCTTCCAATTAGACAAAAGCAATCATAATTTAATAGCTCCTCTTGTAATTAAACTATATTATAAAGTGTGAGAAGAAGAGAAAAATGGGGCCAGAAGACCATTCAAAAGGTCATCTAAGGTTCCCTCCTGTCCACTCCTTCAAACCAGCTTCAGCTATTAGTGTGCTGTTCCAAAACTCCACATGCAGTACCAGACAAGACCTCATTTCAGCAAGGGTCTAAAGCCTCCAAGCGCATGATGGGGATTATCAAAGCTTCCAGAAAAACCTCACACAAAAATTAAGGCTGCAAACCCCTCATTCACAAAATCTGCACAAACTCAACAGAGATTCGATTCCCAAGGGAGGACAGTGGTCAGTCCTTCCAACAGCCACAAGGATGCCACAAAAACTTGGGCAGTGCAGCGCACACAGCACCACAGCAAAGTCTCATTCCACAACCATCCAGTAATTAATGAGACTAACTCGTTACCTTCCACAGCAGAATGCAAAACAGTCACCATTCCCTCCTGAATATATGTTTCATAAAAGCAACCAACGAATTCCAAGAGGTGGAGTTTTCTTACTATTATCACACCCCAGCGCGCCTCCCCCATCCCCACTGGGAATACACATTCATCTGCATTGATAGCGCCCAAAGAGCACAAAAGAGCACGAAGAGTTATCTCCCAGAGACGTATTGTCACACGGCATTACTTAACTGGCACTTCTATTTAGAGTTCATGTTTTCAAAGATCTGTGTGTTTATACAAATAAAGGAGGCTGCTGCTTTATAGTTCTCCATCTACAACCATGTACTAAATATCCACAGAACACATCAGGCTCTGCATCAGCCTCAATAAGCCAACACAAATAACTTGGAAAAAAAATCAATGTTATCAGTATTCGGAAACACCCACGTTAGTCCATACACAAGCTCACACTACAAGACCTTTCTTTGGCTCACTCCCAGCACCAGAAGACACAACCTCCTCTCGTGCTAAGGTCCTTTTTACATCCGATTGAGGGAAGTCCCCAGTGACACATTTATGGTGCTGCCATCGAGATTACAGTTTAAACACAAGTAAATTTAAGCCAAGCCTACACTCACTGGCTGACTTATTAGTTCCTCACATTAGAGCACAACTGTGAAGCCAGCTGTGGAACACAACACTCTTACAACAGCGGAGCCCTGACAGACAGAGCCCCACGAGGACACGGTGTTGAGGGGTACTGTGCCACTCTCACAGATCCGATAAGCTGCCAGCTCACACAGGATGACTGAAAAAAAACCATCAAGTTTTTTCTGACCCCAAACCAGGTACCGTGCCGGTTGTAACACCCAGAATACGTCTTGGCTTTTTCTTTTCTCTGCAGCTAAAGGCATGCGTCCCATCAACAGGTATTGACTGAAGGTACATGATGTCTTAAACTGTAAAGATCTATTCTTTAAAAGTGCAGATGCCAAAGCGTGAGCTCAGGATGTTAAATTTCCTCTGACTGCATATAATTTCATGAGCCCTTCACGTTAAAAAGGAAGACGCATTTCCTGACGATGAACTATGCTGCTGAAAGGAAAACACAGGACCCTGGATTAGAGTTTCCGACAGGTGAGTCTGAAATAACCAACCACACACCAACAAAACTTCACAATAACTCAATGCTAATCAAGTTTCACTTCTGGTCGATGCATAAACTGTTCTTCCAAGCATCATGACTCGCCTCGCTGAAACTGAAGAGCCCAGGTCACGTAATGTAATCTTTGACTCACTATGCAAATTAAATCACACCGTTTGCATAAGGCAGCTTTATAAGTTTGAATAAATCATAGAATCATAGAATAGAATCATAAAATAGTTTGAGTTGGAAGGGACCTCAAAGCCCATCCAGTCCCACCCCCTGCCATCCGCAGAGACACCTCCCACTGGATCAGGGGCTCCAAGCCCCATCCAACCTGGCCTTGAACCCCAACAGGGATGGGGCAGCCACCACTGCTCTGGGCACCCTGGGCCTGGGCCAGGGCCTCCCCACCCTCACAGGGAAGAAATTCCTTCTAATGTCCAGTCTACATCTGCTCGTCTCCAGTTTATAGCCACTGTCTCTCATCCTATCACTCCAGGCATTTGTAAAAAGCCCCTCTCCAGCTTTCCTGGAGCCCCTTTCAGCGCTGGAACCTGCTCTAACGTCTCCCCGCAGCCTTCTCTTCTCCAGGCTGAACAACCCCAGCTCTCCCAGCCTGTCCTCCAGCCCTCGGATCACCCCCGTGGCCTCCTCTGGCCTCGCTCCAGCAGCTCCATGTTCTCCCCGTGCTAAGGACTCCACAGCTGGCCGCGGGGCTCCAGGAGGGGCAGGATCCGCTCCCCGCCGGCCGCAGATCCCGGATGATCTCTCACCACAATCACCTTTCCCTTCATAAACCGCCGGGACTCCGGAGACGGACCCACCCGACGAACCCACACCCCGGCTCCGCATCGCCGGGCGGCGGCGAACGCGAGGGCTCTGCCCTGGAATGGCGGTTCTTGACGGACCCCCTCGTACCTGTCCCCGCGCGGGGCCTGCCCGACTGGGCCCGAGCGCCGCGGCTCCGGCGGCTGCAGGCGGCGGCGCTGCCCCCCCCCCCCCCCCCCAGCTCTGCGGCGGCGCAGCCCGGCCCGGCCCCGCCACGCCCCGCCATGCAGCGCTCTCTGCCGCCAGGAGGACCCGCAGCGCCCGCAGCGCCGCAGCGCCCCCTGCCCACCTGGAGGACCCGCTCCGCCCCTCCGGGCTCCTCAGCGCCCCCTGCCGCGCGGAGGACCCAGAGCCCCACTCCGGCGCCCCCTCCTCCGCCGTGGTGCCCCCTGCTGGGGATCGATCCTCTCTGCATCATTATCCCTCTTCACTATTATTCGCGTCTTTTTGTAATTACGCGCCCCTTTTTATTTTTTTCTCCCCTTTTTCATTACTCCTCCCTTTATTATTATTTCCCCTTTTTATTATTATCCTCTTTTTTATTATTATTCTCCCCTTTTACTATTATCCACACTTTTTATCACCATTTCCCTCTTATTATTCCCCCTTTTAATTATTATTCCCCCTTCTTATTACTATTCCCTTCTTTTTATTCTTATGCCCCCCTTTTTATTTCCCCCTTCCTGTTATTATTCTCCTCTTTTTATTGTTATTCCCCCTTTTTATAATTACCCTTCCTTTTTTTATAATTACCCTTCCTTTTTTATAATTATCCCCCTTTTTATTATTATCATTCCTCTCTCTTTTATTACTATTCCCTCCCTTGTCACTCATTCCTCTCTTTGAGATAGATGTATTGCGAATGCCAGTAGAGCTTTCATGTATTTAGATTGCGTTATAGCACTCTTACTACAGCTGCAAAATGAAATAATGGCAAAGTACAGCAAACCTTTATTTCTTTATGTAAAATGAAGCTTTTCAGCCTGCATTCTCCCAGTATTTAAAAGCACTCCTGGTTTTAAGTTGGAACTAATTAAGCAAACTGAAGAGAAGTCACTGACAGTTTCTCTCCAAGTTAGCCAGTTAACTCTCGAGACAACTCTTAACAATACTTTGATAGTAAAACTGGTATTTTGCAAACTATACCGCAGCCCCTCTACACCCTCTGTGCTGCCAGGAAGCTTTTTCTTGGCTCCTCTCACGCCACGGCTGGGCTGCAGGGTGGTGTGTGACGCAGCGTCACACCCCGGACCTGGACTTTGGCCGGCTCCACACGCTGCTGCTGTTGAATGACAGTCCAAAGGTTTCTGCTGGCTCCCGCCGCAGTGAGGAGGGGGCCCAGGCTGGTTCCATGTCCCTGCCAGGCAATGGCTATAAACTGGAGAGGGGCAGATTTAGACTGAACATAAGGAGGAATTTCTTTACCATGAGGGTGGGGAGGCCCTGGCCCAGGTTGCTCAGAGCAGTGGTGGCTGCCCCATCCCTGGAGGGGTTCCAGGCCAGGTTGGATGGGGCTTGGAGCCCCTGATCCAGTGGGAGGTGTCCCTGCCCATGGCAGGGGGTGGGATTGGATGGGCTTTGAGGTCCCTTCCAACTCAAATCATTCTGGGATTCTATGATTCTAGGCTCGCCCTGACAAGGGCAGAGTAGCCTGAATGGGAACCCCCCCCCCATCTCTCCTAGCACGGACCCAGCTGAGGTTGTCCATCAGTGCAGTGTCACACACTGTGTGAAAACATATGTTTTTATGGAACAAGTCACGGATTTCTTACAAGCCATGAGGCAAAACTGTGCCCCATGGGTTGATGCGGTGCTGCCGTGTACAGAGTGGTGCTTGCTGGCCTGGCTTACAGATGTCCCCAAGCTCCCCATGCCTGGCTGCAGCCCCCACTGACAACTCCTCTCCTCGGCTGCTTTTGAATTGCGTGTCTGCACATCCCCTGTCTGCCGTTCCCCGTCACAGTGAAGGGTTGGTTCAGAGTACTCCATGC